>NC_083348.1:25475951-25778451 GCF_019175385.1 Lycium barbarum
GATCGACATAGTCGTAAATGGGGGGCCCTACACACACATATATCACTGCCATTTCTTTTACAAGACATCTTCAATCACCTGCTCAAACTTACTCTAATTCCGGAGCTGCATTGTTCTTTCTCCCTTTTTACCAATCTAATCCGTCTCAGCCCACGCGGCCTCTATAAAGTTTCTAACCACTCCACATACTCTAATTCCCTTTAGGTTACCTCAAATTTCCTGTTCGTCTCTTATATCTAAAATTGTGAAAATTTTAGTACATCTCCCAGGGGGTCACCCATCCCAGAATTGCTCTGGCCCTGGCACGCTTAACCGTAAAACATTAATGTATTTAGACACGTTACGGCCGGCATAATTGCGTCAATTGCCCCGCACAGCCTTTGTCACGTAATTTAAGACAAGTCGGGGTCTTAACAACCTTCAAAACATTCTTGTAGCGGGTCCCACCCCGATCTAGAGAGGATTCTTTTACTTTTTCTGACTATATAATTACCGTGTCACCCCCTGTAAATCCTCAATATTTTCTCTCTCGCATATACATATATAATTTTAGACAGCCCACAAATTTAAGTTTTCATCCCACAATTTCCATTTCCAATTAGTCGATGAAGACTGATAAATTGTTACTGTAAGGCATTCTCCAACCACCAGCAAAAGAAAACTAAAGTCCGACGAACTTCGTGGAATCTTTTAGTACTTAACTCACATAATTACCTCCATATTTATATTTTTCTTTTTGAGTCGTGAGCGAACCATTTAATTCTCAACTGCCTGTCATACATTTAGTATTCTTCAAATGAATCGAAACTTAATCGTTGGACTTTTTTTTTTTTTGCCCTTCATCATGGGCTTTTCTAAAGCACGATGTGGTTGGGACGTATTCTGGTCCGTTTAAATGAATTGCAAATCTACTGCTCATATATGCCTTCCCGAAATAAAATCTTCCAAATGAGAATGATACTTCTTACGAATGACACGGAGGGTATCTCTTAAACTTTAATCCCACATAATGGATTTACCCAATCGATATCGACTTTCAAAACATGTTAAGAAC
This sequence comes from Lycium barbarum, assembly GCF_019175385.1. NCBI lineage: Eukaryota > Viridiplantae > Streptophyta > Magnoliopsida > Solanales > Solanaceae > Lycium > Lycium barbarum. Next base: position 25,477,006 of record NC_083348.1, read on the forward strand.
TTATATCTCGTTTTCCCTCTTCATATTTCTGAAAAAAAATTTGGGCAGAGGTTCCTCTGTATTTCTTACTATCCCAAAACCTGCACGCAGAAAATACCAACCATGCCTCACAGGGCCAACACATATACGTATATATATATATATATATATATATATATATATATATATATATATATATATATATATATATATATATCGTATCATACCATGTCATCGCCACACAGGGCTAACAATTTCAAATAAAAGTATGAAAATGTCGAAACTTACCTCACATGCCTAAATCAAATGGCATCAGGGGCACTTTCCTGTTTACTTTTCTGTTCAATCTTCAACTTTATATTTCAATCATACCTCAAATAACTTCCCCCAACGTACATCTTTCATACCATTGCTTACCTGAGTACTGCGTAGCTTCAAATATCATCAATCATTGTCTTATGTCGATATCGTTCTTGGCTGAAATCAAAGGTTAGTAGAAAGGAATTCATTTCCTACGGCTGGCTCTATCGCACGGTCTAAGAATCAAAGAAAGGTAACATCCTAAATGTCCTGTAGCCTCCTGTTTATAGATGTGGTGCACAACACACCGATAAACAAGACTCTACGAGACACGGCCTGTAGACATTCCGAGGACAAACCGCTCTGATACCACTTTTGTCACGACCCAGCCCCGTGGCCGCGACTAGTGCCCTACTTGGGCACCCAAACGGACATACAAACCGAATCGTCATATTATAGCTTAACTTAGATTTCATATTAATCATTATAAACAGATCTGATATCAAACATTATCTTAAGCGGTCGCACGTGCAAAAATAACATATCAAAGCCAAAAAGGGGCGGTGGAATACACATCGCCGATCATAAGCACATATACAAATATACAGGCCATTCTGGCCGTATCCAAATATGATAGGTTGGCGGAATATACATCGCCAGATACATAAACGTATACAGACAAATGGGCCGTTTTGGCCATAATAGTAAACGGGACCGCACTAAGACACAGATCACAAACAAACGCGCACACACAATGACCCATGACCCACATATATGACTACAGGCCTCTACAAATCAAAACGAAGACATATGATGGGACAGGGCCCTGCCGTACCCAAATAATCAAATGTACAAAAACATATACGTAGCAAAAGACATATGTACCAAAATGTGGGCTCCGAATCAAAGGAGCACTCTGTGATAGCAGAATGTGGAGCCTACAGTGGTGGATCACCGGTGTCTGTACGTGCGGGCATGAAACGCAGCCCCCCGAAGAAAGGGGGTCAGTACGAAAGATGTACTGAGTATGTAAAGCATAGAGTACAGAGATATAAGCCACAACGGAAAACAAACAGGATACCAAAGGGGAAATACTGAACAGTATGTCAAACCTATACTGAAAACATATATACATAATGCAGATAAAATCATGCAAAAGCTCAGGAACGTGGTCACCACTCCGACGCTGGTGCCACACACAGCATAACACCAGAAAGTTCAAATCTCCGTACATCCCCGAACACACACATCTGAGCGTATCACATCACAGCCATATCACAGCATAACTCCAAACGGAACCCGGACCTATGGCGAGGCCTCGGGGAACCGTAACACAGCATACGACCGAATCATCATAGGGCGCACGAATCATAACCGGCCCGGGAACCGGTGAACGAAGTCATAATAAGGCACGAGCAGAGTCGTGAGCAAACAATGCACTTTGTATATTAAAATAGCCTTTCAAAACTTGATTACTTCATAAGTCAGTTCATTAACCAAAATAGTCAAATGATTAGTTGGTACGAAAGTTTATTTCACAAAATGTTTCCAAAGTGGTACGTATGGCTCAAAACATAGTTTGTTATATCCTAGTGTTCCGAACATTATTTCATAGAGGACAATTTCAAAATCGAAGATTCTTTATCGAAGCTTATCCAAAAAGAGAGCCTAGTAGGACAAATAAGGCATCTCGGGGTTAGCGGGCCCACCGCGGGTCAAGTTGAGGTGGCGAGCATAATTTAAGAACATTTCGGGTCTATAAGATCATACATAAGGATTTCAAAGTAACCCGGTCTCATTTACATAGGTTTCGGACGTTTGATTGCTTTCTAGCCAAAATAGAGTCATTAGGCTTCAGTCGAATTGAATGAATAGTAGCCATTCTATAGATCGGATTTCGAGGAGCGGAAATGCTCCCGGGGTTCCGATATCAACCTAACATACTAAGACATGCCAAAAGAATAAGTGGGGAGCTTTACATACCTTACATACGTCTTGCGCTCGTCCAAAACTCAAATCCCGTTTCGTTCAGAATCTACAAATGGTCAATGTTACCAATTAGGAATTTCAAGACTTTAAGAATCCACTTAACTTTATATTTGTCTACCGAAATTTCGGCAGCACTTCCCCTATACATATGACATCCCCGAGACTTAGCTCGGCTCAATATCAACAACAACAACCCAACAATACCAAATGAATCAAGAATCACAACAAAATAGGCTCTAGCATCAATATTCTTCCTTTCTACATAAGGCGACAACTTCCATTCAAACTCCACAATATCAAACTAATATCAACATTATCATATTCATTTACTCATTCAAGGTTATTCAAACGTATTTCAATAGCGTTCCAAGCAATATACATGGATTCAAGTATGCCGCCAATTTCCATATTCTATCCCAAAACTTCAACAAATGCGACGAACCTACCAAATTGCATCGTTTTCTTCCAAGTTCATTAACAACAACCATAATTCACATTTAGAATCTTACTTTCATAATTATATAAAAATTACATAAAAATCACATAATTTCCCATAACACCCACAACCCATTTCAATGCCAACTCAACTCGTTAAACCTTTATTTACGTCATAAATGCCACAACGACACAACTAACACACTAAATGAATTCCATTTCATCTCCTCTTCACTATACTATGGCTCACGGCCATGATTCACCACACACACATCACAACTCCATAATTCTCATCTAATTCCAATCCTTACAACATATATACTTATTCCATAACACAAAAGAATAGGAATCTTACCTTTTTCTTCAAACTCCCACTTGCCAACACAAGCACTTTCTTGCCTTAAAAATTATACCATGTTGAAGAGCATCCTTGAGTTAATAATATTGCTAGAAAATTATGATTTTTGAATCAAAATTCATGGACTTGGAATTTTTTTTCCTTTTCTTGAAGGGGCCGAAACCCCCCCTCTCTTGCTCTCTTTCTTTGTTTTATTTTCTTGAACATTCTTGAGTAAGAATGAAGACTTATCCCCTTCTTATATTATTTGATCACATGATGAATCACATGACCAATTTCATGGGCTTGGGCCTATTCTATGGCCGGCCACCCTTCAAATTTTTGGGCCTCATCTCTCTTATTTTTTTTTTGAGCCCAATTGATTTATGGATCTTATTTGTAATTCCCGTAACTAATTTCCAAAATTCCAATTTTCGCCCTTAGCCTTCCTCCGTATTTCCGCATCAATATTTTTCATGGATATCACATATGTGTTAAATAAAATAAAAACATAGCCTTATTTTCTACAAGGAAAAAATTATTCCAAATGCGCAAAACGCGGGATATAACAGTACGGATAACCCTGACGCCTTGGTAGGGCCAGGTATATGTAACCCCGAAGCCTTAGTAGGGCCAGGTATGAGTAACCTTGAGCCTTGGTTGGCCAAGTATGTATGAAACACCGATCCTACGTGGTCGGGTATGCTATGTAAATGTTATGTATATGATATGATTATGTATATGATATGAATACGAATATGATATGACTATGTATATGAATGTGAATAAGGGCATGTATACGAATACGAGCACAAATATGGTACTGGTACTATTATGAATACGAATGATGATGTATGTACACAAATGCGTATTTGTAAATGGAAGGTTCCTAGGAAAGGCAAGTAAGCGCATATGACGATGATATTGCCATCTCCCATTCTATGTTGTTTCTTATGTTGCTGCTTATGCTTTTATATTGATATTGATCATGCTTTACATACTCAGTACATTCTTCGTACTGACGTCCTTTTGTTTGTGGACGCTGCGTCATGCCCACAGGTGCATAGGGAGACAAGCTTGATCCATAGCTGCTTTCTCTGAGATTACATAGCAGAGCTCCATTTCATTCGGAGCCATAGCTTTTGGGTACTTATTCTTTTGTGTACATAATTATGGGCATAGCGGGGTCCTGTCCCTCCCATGTGATATGTTATACTCTTCTTAGAGGCTCGTAGTCACGTGTATATGGTTAGACATGTCTGGCCTTGTCGGCCTATATTTTGTATGTCTTTTGATAGCCTCGCCGGCTTATGTACATTTGATATGGCATAGATGTCAATGATGAATTAAAGATGTTGTCATCCAATGGGACTAGCGTGATTGATGAAAAGAAATGTATATTTAATCATATGGCTCACCTAGGTGTAGGTATATGTGTAAGCCAAGGGTGCCTGGGTGGGCTAGCACCGGGTTCTCGTCGCGCCCCCCTAGACGGGTCCTGACATTACGTTTAACTAATCTATCGCTTGCTTGTTCTCCTTCAATGCCCACGTTTCTACCTTCAAGAGAAGTCGCATGACCGTTAGCTAATCGACTATAAGAACGTGTTACTATTTCTAGGGAAAATTGAGCAGGATTTCCTTTGTTTATACTACTTTCCCCATATTCTATACCAACTCCCAAACGTTCATAACAACATTCACAATATATTAGACAACAATCATCATTCACCCACATTATTCGCATTTCACAATTCCTCTTCAATTTCTCCATAATCGTGGTCATGATACCACTTTCACATTTTCTCACATATAATACTTATTTCATGTTCTAAATATAATTCATAACATATTTACAATCACAACATACCAATATTCATAATTCACCCCAACTACTACTCAACAATGACACTATTCACTCATTTATGACCCACTTTCTATATCTTTCGACAATTCAAGTGTCTTAGCCTTCCAATACCTTAAACAACATGGAATGGTCATAAAACTCACCTTAGATGATGGAGGAACAACCTTTGAGTGGAACTTCTCTTCTTGTACCAAAACCCTAACTCACTTCCCTTGAGTTTTCTTGGTGTAGATGAACTTTTACTAGGTTTCATACACTTGTTTTCATGGATTTGGTATAGTTGATCATGGTTTTCCCTTGAATTCTTGTGGATGAATGATGGATAAAGTTCTAGAGGTCTCTCGAAGAGAGGAGAGTGGAAAATGAAATGAAATGAAATGAAGGAATGGTCCTTATATGATTTTAATTTCTATCCCGACCAAGATATACGGACCAACATACGGTCCGTACATTTTATATGGGCCGTATGTTTGGCCGTATGTTTGTTCCAGTGAGACATGACATTTTGGGATAATTATACGGCCAGACATAAGGCCAGTATGTTGGGCCGTATAATGCCCAGTTCATCCGAACTCTTTCTCGTTGACTCGTTTGATCTCCAATCCTTATGGAACCTTCTTAACACTTGTTTAACACTTCAATACCAATCTAAGGGACGTTATTACTCTTCTCCAAAACATCATTAATTCATCATTAACTCGTCGCTCATAATTATTACCCGACACGCAACATATCCTTTGTTTTCCTTAACAACCTTCTTCCATTATATCAAATGTCTTTGAATATCGATTAGGATCATCAAATGATACTTTTTACTTGTCAAATCATCGTATACGTTGTGCCCTTCGCTAGCCTATTCACTGTACGCTAATTGGGAATTTTTCAAGGTGTAACATTCTTCCCCCCTTTTGGAACATTCGTCCTCGAATGTTAGACACTCGGGAATTCTGTGAAAATTTTGCCAGAGTTTCCCTTGTAATATGGCACTACCATCCTGTCACAACAACCCACAATAATATTGCCTCACAGGGCCGCAACACAATAGAACTATAAATTGGCCACACACGACCAAAAGCATGAAAAGTAAGCATACATACGTCATTTTGTTAGTGTTTCATCTTAGACCTCTCCTAAGGGTTGGAATAAGTGCAGATACTTGAACTTCATACTCTCTTCTGCTTCCCAAGTCATTTCGTCTCGGTTGTTGTTTCGCCACAAGACTTTGACTGAAGCTACTTCCTTATTTTGAAGTCTTCGTACTTGCCTGTCTAAAATGGCAATAGGCACTTCTTCATATGCTAGATTTTCTGTCACTTGAACATCATAAATCGGAACAATCCTCGTAGGATCTCCAATACACTTACGAAGCATTGAGACATGAAAAACTGGGTGGACTGATTCAAGCTCTAAAGGTAAGTCCAACTCATAGGCTACATGACCCACCTTACGGATAATCTTATAAGGTCCAATGTACCGAGGACTTAACTTCCCTTTCTTACAAGTATCATCACCCCTTTCATTGGCGACACCTTAAAAAATACCCAATCATCAACCTGACATTCCATGTCTCGCCGGCGGTTGTCCGCATAAGATTTTTGGCGACTTTGGGCTGTCAACAATCGATCTCGGATCACCATGACTTTATCTACCGCTTGCTGAATCAATTCAGGGCCTATTAGATGTATGTCTCTTGTTTCAAAGCATCCAATTGGAGACCTACACTTCCTTCCATATAATGCCTCATATGGAGCCATTTGGATACTAGAATGATAGCTGTTGTTATATGCAAACTCAATCAAAGGTAAATGATCATCCCAACTACCACCGAAATCTAGAACACATGCCCGTAGCATATCTTCCAAAGTTTGAATGGTACGTTCGGCTTGCCCATCCGTCTGCGGATGAAATGTCGTGCTAAGCTTCACTTGAGTACTTAGACCTTCTTGGAAAGACTTCCAAAACATGGCTGCAAATTGGGATCCCCTATGTGTGATAATGGATAGTGGAATACCATGGAGCCGCACTGTTATATCACGCATTTTGTACATTCGGATAATTCAAGATAATTGCGGGAAGTTAAGAGCAAGGCAATGTTCTTGATCTTGTTCAATACAATGTTCCTGCTAAGCAATATGGGAGTTTTACTATAGGATTTTCCAGGCTATCAATTGGATTGGTAAACTCCATTCTGCTAGGAGTGATGCTGCGTCGGAGTATTTCCTTATGAGTTGAGTCATATGCATTATGGTTATGTTGGGGCCCAGTCCCAACTTTGGTTTTGACATCATATCTTACTTTAGAGACTTTCACAGACAGTGTCATGTATACAGTATGCCAGTCTTATAAGCGGCTATTTAAGCCGATATATCATTATGCATTACTTTACAGATTTTACTTGATTTGAGAAAGACGAAAAAAATGTTTTTGAAAAGCTTCCATTATGCATTTCATTTCATGACTTAAGAGTCCAGTGAGATTATGAGTATAACGAGAACCAGCGGGTTCGCTCGGCTCTAAGTAAGGGTCGGGTTCCCATCATACCCTATCAGGATTGGGGTATGACAAAGTGGTATCAGAGCAGTTCGTCCTAGGGGCTGTCTATAAAGTTGTGTCTAGTAGAGTCTTTTTTATGGTGTGTTGCGCGCCACATTTATAAACAGGAGGCTACAGGGCATTTACGATGGTTACTCTTCGTTATAATTTTCCATAACTAGGGTACTTATCTTGTACTGATTGATGACCTCTTAAGCAAAATGACAATGACATCCAAAGATGGTTTACGTATTCGTAGAAGAATCAAGTCCACCAGGAAATAAAGTACGGAGGATCCACATAATGACAAAAAAAGACAGAAAAAGGGAATGAGTGAGCAGAAGTAGTGGATGGGCTAGTCAACGTAACAATATGAGTCATGATACTAGAGAAGGGAAGAATTATCAGAATAAGATGATAGAAAATCATGAAAGGAATAAGACTAACTAAAGGGAGACTATAACACGGGGGGGTTCAGACACTTATGATAAGAATGTTCAAGCTTAAAACCTGAAGGTTATCTCGGATAACGGAGAAGTATTCACCAAAGCTAGGGTTAGTAGGAATGATTGCAAGTGCTTGAGCTGATACTAGTATACCGTTAACATTCGAGGACGAATGTTCCTAAGGGGGGAAGGATGTAACATCCCGTACATTAGCTTTAGGATGCGTCGTAGCAAACCCATATGAGCTTGAAGGGATTAAGGTTGTACATGAGATTATAGATTTAAACCCCGTAAGTTTGATGAATTTCAAAATATCTATATATTGCCTTGATATGGTATTTTCTTTTAAGTAAACCATTTTCTGTAAAAAAATTATAAATATGATTTTATACAGTTATTACAATTACTAGTTTTTTTTATATGATTTAAATTATATACATGACTTGAGGAAGTTTACAAATGAGATTTTGTTTCTTGTAAGAATAGAAAATATAAAGTTATTCTTTTCTATTTTGAGAATTATAGTACAAAATATGTAATCTCACCGGTTTTGAGAATTTAATGATATACGTTTTAATTTATCGGTGATATAATTACCACTTTAGAAGTTGGATAATTAAGGAGATTTTTTTTTTCATAAAATTAATATAACTAATGATATAGATATGGACCAAAATACTTGGTCTTTGTGTCCTATACGTGTACATATTATGCCCACTTACTATGACTCATTCAACCCAAAGGAAATTTTAATTTAAGTGGAGGTGGGCCCTACATATCCTTTACACTACTACAAAACACACACAAAAATGTTTTTTTTTAAGAAATTTTCACACTTTGGAGTACCTTTTAAAAGCAAAAGTAGTTTCAGCCATTGATGTCACCTTGAACTCTCGGCCAACTCTCTTTTTTTTTTTTTTTTTTTTTGGAGATAATTCAAGATTGTGATCAAGAATTTTAAGAACTCAAGAGTGCAAGTGAGGTTTCCTTCCACTTAGGGAGGTAAGAATTCCATTCTAGCTTTATCTATGAATTCGAATGGGATTAGTTTGTTTGTTTTATAAAGGACTCACGGGACGGTGATCGGAAGCCGTGAGTTCAAGTTGTAGAAATTGTACAAATAATTGCGGGCTGTTTTCTTTTGATATCGAGATGGGTGGGGGTTGGTAGCTCGTGTAGAGCTTGTTTGTTGTTAAAAGGAGGTCGGGTGTGGAGTACACCATTGTATATAGCTTCGGGAGCTCGTCGCTCCTTGATTGCTTGACGATAATGTTGGTACAGCTATGGTATTTGCCTGTTCTAGTTGTTGTTGTTGATACATGAAGTTTGAGGAAGTTAAGATTACAGGGGAGATGCTGCCCAAATTTATATTAACGAGTTGCTAGCGTGAAGATTCGACTAAGTCTCTGAATGGTATTAACCATATGTCTTGTTATGCTTATGTAGATTAAATCCCATTGTGGGCTGGTTTGGGAAGTATTGTAGCTTAAGGAGATTGAGGTATGTTAAGGCTATTCTTTCTTTCATTTTGGCATGATCCTTACGATACGAACGAACGAAAAACATATAAACCCCAAAAGTGACTCCCACTCTTAGACACGTTAGGGGAATTATGACTTGACCCCAAATGCTACCTTGTTATATATTGTTCATGTCTATGTTTCTAACGGCTTTACTTATTGAACATTACTGCTTAATAACGACACTTGAAATACTTATGTCCTTACGTCTATTCAAAAGGTTCCATAATGATTCTACGAGTCTCATATGCATTAATTTATATATATATATATATATATATATATATATATATATATATATATATATGTATTCATTATGTTACTGACACCGAGCCGCGCTATAGTCGGCCGGGTACGGCACGTAGATGTACAACCACTGATCAGTTGGCTATTCACACCGAGTCTTGATACAAGCCGGGTACGTTATACACATCGAGTCCCACTAGGGCTGGGTACGTTATACACACCGAGTCCCACTAGGGCCTAGTACGTTATATAGATATGATAGCGATAAAGGCCTGTGGATACTTATGCATTGATAAATGGTTTTACATTAAAGCATGCATGATTCTTGCCTTCGGGGAAATTTACATTTCTAGTCATTGCCTTCGGGGCTACTTACATTGTTATTCTCTGCCTTCGGGACTATTCATATTATAGGTTGTTTCTCGTACTTTCACTATGACTTATATCTCATTCTTTATGATTACTGTTTCCTTACATACTCAGTACATTGTTCATACTAACGTCCCTTTTCCTGGGGGCGTTGTGTTTCATGCCACACAGCCCCATATTGCTTTGCCGGAAAGTTATACAGGAGTTTGACTATAGGATGTTCCAGGCAGTCAACTGGATTGGTACACTCCATTCTGTTCGGAGTGATGCCGCGTCGTAGTATTTCCTTATGAGTTGAGTCATATGCATTATGGGTACGTTGGGGCCCTGTCCCAACTTAGGTTTTGATATCATATCTTACGTTAGAGACTTTTGCAGATAGAGTCATGTATACAGTATGCCAGTCTTGTAAGCGGCTATTTAAGCCGATGTATCATTATGCATTACTTTACAAATTTCATATGATTACAGATTTTACTTGATTTGAGAAAGACGAAAAGAATGTTTTTAAAAAGCTTCCTTTATGCATTTCATTTCATGACTTAAGAGTTAAGTGAGATTATGAGTATAACGAGAACCAGCGGGTTCGCTCGGCTCTAAGTAAGGGTTGGGTGCACATCATGCCCTATCAGGATTGGGGTGTGACAATTTTCCTGCTCCTGAGAGGGCCATTCATACAAACTGCCAAGAGGGCCATTCATACAAATATGCCAAAAGGGCCATTGCACGTTTATTTTCCTGCTGCCGAGAGGGCCATTCATACAAACTGCCAAGAGGGCCATTCATATAAACATGCCAAGAGGGCCATTGCACGTTTATTTTCCTACTGCCGAGAGGGCCATTGCACGTTTATTTTCCTGATGCCGAGAGGGCCATTCATACAAACTGCCGAGAGGGCCATTCATACAAACATGCCAAGAGGCTCATTGCAAGTTTATTTTCCTACTGCGGAGAGGTCCATTGCACGTTTATTTTCCTGCTGCCGAGAGGGCCATTCATACAAATTGCCAAGAGGGCCGTTTATTTCATCCACCAAGAAGTCCATTCATACAAACGCACCAAGAGGGTATTTATTTCAATTACCAAGAAGGCAATGCATATAAATTGCTTGGTATAGCAAGACAACAAAGCGATGTAAAACCGGTCAGGACACCGTAGTATTCGCTCAAGAGGAAAGACGATGTAAATCCGGTCAGATGACCGCAGTATTCGTCATCCAAAATCAACATTACTCAGCAGATAGAAGCAGATTGGTAGCCGCCAAAGAATAGGCCGATCAAATCAAATCCAAACAGATTGCAGTGCAAACGTGGAACTTTTTCTTACGCAGCCGGTCGGGATAGGGTACCCATGAGAGTCAAGCTCTCCGGCCAGGACATGGAAGATCACTCCTCACCATGCTCAGTCATACAAGATTGCTTATTTTCTTATGTGCTTTGTTTGTTTTGTTATTCCGTAATCGGTCGGACACACACCGAAACAAATAAAGGCATTCCCACATAAGGGATACCCTTTTCCTTTGATCGAGTCAAACTACACGTGACTTGATTCCCAAGAACAGGGATATGTAGGCGGACTCAATGCCAGAGAGTCAGTCACACTCCTACCAATCACACCGGACTTGCCGGCTTGACAGTTAGAAAAGCTGAGACTTTGCGTTAATTTGCATTTAGAAGTCATAACTGAGTCGAACTACAAATGGCCTGAATTCTCATGAAACTTGAGATATATAGGAAACCCAGAAACCAGGGTCCCACCATATATTTTAAAATTGCATGAAATGAGAGGTGATATAAGTAGGGTCTGTCAAAAATCAGAGTTAGTCAAATTTCGTTGCTCGGGGATGGGTGGATGGTCCCTCCATCCCCGAACACCGAAGGGGCAGTTGTTGACACCTAGTTTTTGACCTCCCATAATTTATTTTTGTTACCCAGAGTCCTTGAAATATTCGACAGAGGGAAATATGTTTTTTAGAAAGTCAAAATAATTTTCTAAATCTTCTTAAGGCTATATTTTTGCCAATTTATTTTGATAGGATAATTTCTATAATATTTTGAATTAATTTAAGTATTTTTACAATTATTACACTCTTGTTAAAGTTAACCAAGAAGAAACTGACAATTTCCATGATTACTTCATTTAATTGTCTAAGTTGTTAAATTAGCAATTTCCAAAGAATTTACTCTGTTTAAATTCAGAGAAAATTGATTAATTAAGTAAATTGACCATTTTACTCCTCATTTTTCATTTAATAAAATTTGGCTTTTTATCATAATTAATTGAGTTTTAAGTGTAATTAATTTTGAAATTGTCATTAAGCGGCTATAATTAAAGTAATTAATTATTGGCCAATTAAGGCAACCGGCCAAATTTAATTAAGCTCTCTTGATAAAAAGAAAAAGAAAAAGAAAAAGAAAACTTAGCTACTTTTATTATTATTATCTCTTTTAAAATCTGAGTTACTTTTTATTATTATCTCTTAATTACTTTTATTATCTGGATTATTTTATTATTATCTCTTTTAATTAGTTTTAAATGGGGTATTCAAGTTTATTCTTGGCTAGGCTGCGCATTAAAAAGGTGACCTTTCTTTCCTTTTAGTCCTTTTAGTTTATCTTTTCGTCGTTCATATTCTATGCTTGTATGGTTTGTGTTGCGGTTCACTTTTTTTCACGCTGGTTTAGGGCGCAAAAAAGGCTACTACAAACTCGTTGCCGCTCTTTTGGACTTGTTTTGAAAAAGAGTCGCCACCTAATTTTTAGGAAATTAGGAAAATCGATTTTGAAGGATTTATTCAAATGCAGTGAAAAAACCTTCATAATCCAGTGTTTTAGATAAGGGTTCTAGTGATCCCCTGGGGAAGGCGTTAGGCACCCCAGTATTAAGGATTCGTACTATAGGGTTGACCTTCGAATTCCAGTGAATGAGTATTTGCTTAAACTGCTTATTTTGTGTTTATTTTCCCGCGAAAGAACTGTCATTGATAAATTGCATATCATATATTTTGGAAAGTTTTTAATATAGTCCTTTTATATATAGGGTATCATAGTTCCGGATTTATAATATCCGTGTATAAATAGCCTGCTTTTATGTACAAGGAGCATATATGCTTATAAAAGACAGTGTAAAAAGGTTTTGGTTTTTAAATTGAGTCTGTATTACACTCATACACTTGGCTCGGGTTAGTCCGTATTGGTACGTTCAGTCTTATCTGGAATTACATATTACGAATTGGTTTTTATACGTTATAAGTGCGTTTTCATATTTAAAAATGAGTATATCTTATCCGTAAATACCCGTTTATTTGGGCCTGCTTTGGGCCAAAACAGCATCACATTTAGGAGTCCTTGTTTATTTTCATACTTAACAAAACGGATTTTTGCAATTTTGTAAAAAGAAATATTGTTTTAGATTCAAAAACTGATCCAATCTTGTCAAAGATTTACCATTTTTTATTGGTGAAAAGTGTATAAGTTGAGACCATTGACGTTGAACCCGTTTATTGAAAGCTAAGTTGGGAAAAAATCATTTTTTGCGGTAGAAGAACTGATTGAGTTAATAACTCAGTTTTGAAACATCTCTCGCCATAAAACGTGACTACCATTTAAGATTTGAAAAATCAGTTATTGGTATATGTTTTTTTGAGGAAAAAACAGTTTTGCGAAGTTCCAATTTTATACTTAGTCATATAAACGTCATGTTTAAGTCCATGGCTTTTTGAAGAAAAAAAAAACGCGTACGGGGACCTAAAGTCGACTAAACGGCATAAGAACCGCTGTCCTAAGACGTCGAATTTCGACCATAAGTTTTTCCACTATAATATGAGTTTGAATACTCATCTTTACAAATACATCAAGTTGAAAATAAATTAACGAAAATGTAAGGAGACAGGGTTAGACTAGGGGAATACCAAGCCCCTAGTTGGCCATTTTCACCTATGGCTGGGCCTTCTATGCGCCTTGCTATCTTCCCTTGTCTTCCCGGACTCTATTTTGAAGTAGTATTCCTACTTGGGCCTTAGGCCCAAAGGGGTGGTTTTATGCATTTGTGATCGAGTGGTCGCGTGATATGAGGAGGAGAGGGGGGGGGGGGGGGGAGGAGAAAGAAAATACCAGTTAGTTTATCATCGTTGAACTTATCACTAAGGTAAATAACTAAAATTATAAATACACACCCATGTAAGATATAAGGTATGCACACATATACATATATATAAGAAAGACTACACTTGTTCCATACTTGCCCCTTTGCCTACTCCAACAAGGCTCAAGTTATCCTAGGACTTAGGAATGGCATGGGGACTAGGTCTGGATCCCGTATATCCGATGTCGCACAAGTTCCAAGGGGTTTCGAGGAACCCCAGGCATGGCTAACACCGGGAGATTAAGACAACCTCGAATTACCACGCTTGGCCTTAGATTTATTTGGGCCTTATTGAGAGTGGACAGAGAGAGCACAAAATCAAAATTATATGGATACACAAGTAATCTGCTAGTAGCTTTAATGAGCAGTCATGGGTACTGTACAAGCATATACACTGAAACAATCCTCCTAGAGAAATCTAGATATCACAAAATAGCCCTAGACCAATCAAATACAATTTCTTTCGAAAGGGAAAAGACAAGCAGCACCAGCAGTTGTGAACAGAAATACAGAGGAAGGAAACAAACAATTTCCAAAGGGCAAATACAACAAACCAAAATACTTGCATAGGCCCAAACAATCTAGCCAAATGACAGCCAACCTCAAAATATTTACAAGCATCTCATGTTCAGCAGGGAATCACTAATCTCAACTAACTAAAGCCCCAACAAGACTAAGCTTAAGCTGGCATGTCCAGTAGGCATATTAAAATGGAGGGAGGTGTACATGATCTAGTGTAGGCAACAATGTTGAGAAAAATGGAATACTCACACATAAGCAAGCATACAAAGTTGTTTCAACAAAAAAAAAAAAGCAGAAAGGAGAGAAGCACATAAACCGGTCGTAGCTCGGTGGTAACTGCCCATCCGATTATCGTCCGATGGTAGAGCGTGAATCATGTATTTGCATATGTTGCAGAGTGCAATCCGATCCAAATATATGTACATATGTTGTGGCGTACAACGTGATCCAATTATCTATACGTATGTTGCGGCGTGCAACCCAATCCAATTATCCCTTATAGGTACCCTTTATACACTTCTAGTATTCATTCTTCATCTAGTAGCTTCTATGTAACCCTTAGTATTATAAATGTACTTCTAAATTGTTAGAGCACCTTCCGAATTGACCCAACCTTAACTATCTCATGAATACATCATGCGATTTACTTTCTAATAACATATGCCATATTAGGGATCTTATAACTAACATAGTAACTTTTATACACCTGTGATGGTCACTACGTATTTGTTAACATCAACGTGGTTACCTGGAACATACTGTCACGACCTGACTAGGGGCCATGACGGGTACTCGGGGCTGATCACCGAGCACCACTCATACTAGTAATCATCATATTCATCCTGCGTTCATTCATTAATATCATGCTTCTATTCATAGGGAAACCATTTTCACCTTGAAACATAATTACCTTTATATACATAAGCCCTTTAGCTATCAAATAATACATATATACAAATGGGAAAACGTGAGACCATACTACCCACACATACGTATCTACGAGTCTCTACTAGAGTACTAGACATATGGACGGGATAGGACCCCGTCGTTCCCAAAATGCATGTACACAAAATAATAATCAATGGCACCTCCGAAACAATGGAGTGCTCACAAAGTCTGCCGATAGCTCCTACGAATCTGGTCACCTCCCTGTCTACCTGTGGGCACGAACACAGCGTCCAAAAAAAGGACGTCAGTATGAGCATTGTACTGAGCATGTAAGGCATGAATAAAACTAACAAAATGAAGAAATCATGAAATGTATAGTGAAGATATAACCTGCTTAGCCTTTAAGAGTAATTGCATTTTAAACATATCACATATATCAAAATATCATATATACCATCATCGTTAACCCTTGTTCGGGTAACCATCATACGCCGCCCACTAGTGGTGTCATGTCCAGCCTTCTAGGTACGGTGTAATCATAAGCAGCCCGCATTAGTGGTGACATGTCCGGCCCTATAGGCTCGGTGTAATCATATGGAGCCCGCCTTAGCGGTGACATGCCCGGCCTTATAGGCTCGATGTAATCATATCATCATGAACTCATCATCATCATACATTTGTCATAGAAAATGCATTAGAGCTTAAAGATAATCTATAACTATATCGGGGTGACATAAGGTCGAGAACCCCCGATCACATTACGGAGTGATCATATTCATCATATCTCACCTTGAAGGAACTAACATTGTAAGGTGAGTGTACACAATGAACAACATCAATGGATCATACTTCATGGACATCATATGTTGCTTTAGAATTCCTTGGACTTAAACTCATGCTCATAACGTATCTCTTTTCTTTATCTCATATGAAGCTCTTTATAACCGTAGACTCATAAATTCCGACATGTAGGAAAATCATGGAAAGATAGGAGGATTCATGCCATAGGAGTCATGTCTTAGAAATAAGGGGCTAGCCTTACATACCTTTTCGTTTAGCTACTCTATCGCTTGATCGTTCTCCTTCAATGCTCACGTTTCTACCTTCAAGAGAGTTTGTACTAACATTAGCTAGTCGATCACATGAACATGCTCAACTAAAGCTAGAGAAAATTGGGCAGCATTTCCTTTGTTTATACAACTTTCTCCATATCATAAATCAACTCCCAAACGAATATAATAACATTCACAATATCATAAGCAATAATCTTCATTCACCTACATTATTCACATTTCCCTATTTCACTTCACATCATCCACAGTCATGGTAATAGTGCACTATTATATTTACTCACATATAATGTTTATCCCATGTCCTTAATATCATTTATAGCATAATTATAATCACAACTTATAAAGAATCATGACTCATTCCAAGCTACTACTCAAAAATACTACAATTCTTACATTCATGACCCATTTTCTATCTCCTTCTAGAATCCAAGTCTTTCAACCTATCAATGCTTTAAAAAACATGGAATGATCATAAAACTTACCTTAGATAGTGTGGGAATGAGCTTTGAGTGGAAATACTTCACTTGAGCAAAACCCTAGTTCCACTTCCAATGAGATTTCTTGCCTTGGATGAACCCTAATGAGTTTCTTACACTTGATTCTCTAGGTTTGATGAAGTTGATCATGAATTTCTCTTGAGTTCTCGTGGAAGAAGTGTGGAGAGCTTTATAGAGAGTCCTTGAGGTGTAGAGTGAGAAATGAAATGAATTGAATGAGGTTAGGGTCCCTTATATTAATTTCAAAATCTATCCCGACTCAGTTTCATGGACCAACATACGGTCCGTATCTTTTATATCGACCGTATGTCTGACCGTATCATTGGTCCAGTGATGGTTGCCATTCTAGGCAGAATATATGGCCTAACATACGGCCAATATATTTTATACGGTCCATATGTTGGACCGTATCGTGCCCAGCTTTCCGAAACTCGTTCTCGTCGACTCGTTTGATCTCCAATCCTAATGGAGCCTTCTTAACAGTTGTTTAGCACCTCATTAACAATCTAAGGGATGTTATAACTCTTCTCCAAGACATCATTAAGTCATCATTAACTTGGTACTTTGTAAATCTTTTTCGATACATAACCTATACCTCGCCTTTCTTGGCGAACTTCCTTCTCTTACCTCGAATGTCTTGGTATCTCAATTAGGAACATTAAATACTATTTATTGCTTATAGAAACATCGTATACTTCGTGCCATTCATTAGTCCATTCACTGTGCATCAACATGAAATTTGTCGAGGTGTAACATTCTTCCCCCCTTTTAGAACATTCGTCCTCGAATGTTAAGCGCTCGGGAATTCTACGAAAATCTTGCCAGAGTTTCCCCTGTAATATGGCACTACCATCCTGTCACAACAGCCCATAATAACAATGCCTCACAGGGCTACAACACAATAGCAATAAAGTTTGGCCACACACGACCCAAAAGCCTGAAAAGAAAACATACATACCTCATAATCTTGACGTTTCATCTTGGATTTATTACGGGGGCTGGAAAAAGTGTGAGTACTTGGACTTCATATTTTTTTCGCTTCCCAAGTCATTTCTTCTTGGTTGTTTTTTCTCCATAAGACCTTAAATGAGGCTACTTCTTTATTTCTAAGTCTCCGCACTTTTCTATCTAGTATGGCAATGCGTACCTCTTCATAAGCCAACTTTTCTGTCACTTAAACATCATCTACTTGAACGACCCTAGTAGGATCTCCAACACACTTGCGGAGCATTGAGACATGGATAACCAGATGGACTGATTCCAGTTCTGAGGGTAAGTCCAATTCGTAAGCTACTTGACCCACCTTGCGGACAATCTTGTAAGGTCCAATGTATCGAGGACTTAACTTTCCCTTCTTACCAAATCTCATTATGCCTTTCATTGGTGATACTTTCAGAAAAACCCAATCATCAACTTGAAATTCTAAGTCTCGCCGACGGTTGTCCGCATAAGATTTCTGGCTACTTTGGGCTATCAGCAACCGATCTCGGATGACCTTGACCTTTTCCACTGCTTATTGAATCAACTCAGGGCCTAGTAGTTGTTCCTCTCCTACTTCAAACCATCCAATTGGAGATCTACACTTCCTCCCATATAGAGCTTCATACGGAGCCATTTGGATACTCAAATGGTAGTTGTTGTTGTATGCAAACTCAATGAGGGGTAAGTGATCATCCCAACTACCACCGAAATCTAGAACACATGCTCTTAGCATATCCTCCAAGGTTTGAATAGTGCGTTCGGCTTGCCCATCAGTTTGTGGATGAAATATTGTGCTACGCTTTACTTGGGTACCCAAACCTTCTTGGAAATATTTCCAGAACTTAGCTCTAAATTGTGCTCCTCTATCTATGATAATAGACATCGGAATACCATGGAGTCGCACAGCCTCCTTAAGATATAACCTTGCATAATCTTCTGCTGAGTATACAGCTCTGACTGGAAGAAAATGAGTTGATTTTGTGAGTCTGTCCACGATCACCCATATGGAATCTTTTTTGCTTTGGGAACGAGGTAACCCAACAATAAAGTCCATGTTGATCACTTCCCATTTTCAGGATGGAATCTCCATAGCTTGCAATAATCCTCCTGGCTTTTGATGCTCGATTTTCATTTGTTAACAATTTGGACATAGAGCTACAAATTCTACTATGTCTTTCATCATTCCATCCCACCAATACATCAACTTGAGATCATGACACATACATCTTTGTTGCACCTGGGTGAATAGAATATCGAGAATAATGAGCTTTTTCTAGAATTCGACGACGTAATTCTGCAACATTCGGAACACATAGCCTGCCTCGGTATCTAAGAACTCCATCTATAGAAGTTTCAAGTGAAGACTTCTATTTTTCATGAAATGTGTCTCTATAGTGGCTCAACTGAGGATCTTCATATTGACGCTCTTTCACCTCCATGTCAAAGGATGAAATAGTTGGATTATTGATATCAATTCCTGCACTGCCTGAGTCAATTAAACGAATCCCAAGGCTAGCTAGTTGGTAAAGCTCACAATTAATTCCTTCTTCTCCGGAGGAGCCTCACATAGGCTACCCATTGATCTGCGGCTAAGTGCATCAGCTACTACATTTGCCTTTCCGGGGTGGTATAAAATATTCACATCATAATCTTTCAGTAGCTCTAACCACTGCCTCTGCCGCAGATTTAACTCCTTCTGCTTGAAGAGATATTGGAGACTCTTGTGATCTGTATAAATGTCAACATGAACTCCATACAATTAATGTCCCCACATTTTTAGTGCAT
Source organism: Lycium barbarum (assembly GCF_019175385.1). Lineage (NCBI taxonomy): Eukaryota > Viridiplantae > Streptophyta > Magnoliopsida > Solanales > Solanaceae > Lycium > Lycium barbarum. Next base: position 25,496,914 of record NC_083348.1, read on the forward strand.
GAATAACCGTAGCCAATTTGAGATCATGAGTTGGGTAGTTCTTTTCATGTTTCTGCAACTGTCTCGAAGCATAAGCAATGACTTTACCGTGCCGCATTAATACACATCCTAGCCCAACGCCAGAAGCATCACAATATACAACATAACCATCTGGCCCTTCTGGGAGTGTCAAGACTGGGGCTGAAGTTAGCCTATCTTTGAATTCCTGAAAACTGCGTTCACAAGCATCATTCCACTGAAATTTAGCTGACTTCTGGGTTAGCTTCATCAATGGGGCTGAAATAGAGGAAACCCTTCCACGAATCTTCTATAGTAACCTGCCAATCCTAGAAAACTACAGATTTCTGTAGGCCTTGGCCAAGTTTTCACAGCTTCAATTTCTGAGTATCCACTCGAATGCCATCATCTGAAATGACATGGCCGAAAAATGTCACAGAATTCAGCCAAAACTCTCACTTTGAAAATTTTGCATACAATTCTCGAGTTCGAAGAATTCCATGAACGATACATAAATGGTCTGCATGCTCTGACTCTGTTCGCGAATATACCAGAATATCATCAATAAACACGATTACAAACAGATCCAAGAGAGGCCTAAATACATTATTCATCAAATTCATAAACACTGCCGAGGCATTAGTTAACCCAAATGACATCACCCGAAAATCATAATGGCCATATCTCGTTCGGAAGGTTGTTTTGGGAATATCTTCTTCTTTAACTCTTACTTGATGATAACCTGACCTTAGATTTATTTTGGAGAACCACTTGGCACACTGTAATTGATCAAACAAATCATCATTCTCGGAAGAGGATGTTTATTCTTTATCGTCACCTTATTCAACTGCATGTAATCAATGCACATCCGTAGGGAACCATCTTTCTTTCGCACAAACAGGACTGGTTCTCCCCACGGTGATGAACTAGGCCTAATGAATTCTTTTTCAAGAAAATCTTTCAATTGTGCCTTTAGCTCTTACAATTCTGCAGGAGCCATTCGGTAAGGAGGAATAGAAATAGGCTGGGTGTCTAGCAACACATCAATAGCAAAAGCAATCTCTCTTTCCGGAGGAAGGCCTGGGAGTTCATCTGGAAATACATTCGGAAACTTAGTCTTGCGGTCACATATCACAATTACACAATTCTTGTGTACTCGTCCAGCTATCGCGGGATCACCAACCGAAGTAGATATCTCGAAAGGTTTGATTGGCTCGGGTTTCACCCTAATACGACCAGCAATATAGGGAGTAACATAAGATAACATAGAACCCGGATCTATCAATGCATAAACATCATGAGAGAATAGTCAATATACCTGTGACTACATCTGGGGAGGACTCAAGATCTTGTCGCCCAACCAAAGCATAAATACGGGGGTGAGTACCACCTGAACTAGATGCCCCCCCCTCTGCCTCTACCTCGGCCTGCTGGAATCTAGAGAGTCTGCCCTACCGGGCGCACAGAAGAAGAACCAGACGCTGATCCTGTGGGCTCAACCCCACCTCTACTATACCTCGAGGGCCAATCACGCATCACATGCCCAGTCTGTCCACAAACATAACAAGCGTCTAATCCTTGGCGACATGGCCCCGAATGTAACTTTCTGCACTGACTACATCGTGGAACTGGTGGTATCCTCTGGCTATAATCACCGCCAAATTGGGAACCTAAAACTGAAGCTCTCGAGCTCTAACCCTGCCCTGAATGAATGGAGCGGTCAAATCTCCTACCTGCAAATCGTGGAGGTGCACTAGTCACTGACTGGCCGGAGTGTCTAGAATATGACTGCCTCGATCCCCCTCTATAATTGCAACCGGCACCTATAGATCTGGCCTACTTATTCTGCCCTCTATCAATATCACGTGCGCCCCTTTGTGGATGTTGTTGCTCTTCTAAGTTCTGGGCATGGGCCTGAATGCGGGAAATATCCATCCCATCTTGAAATGAAGCCGTTAAATAATCTTTAAATAAATGTGGCCCTAGGCCACTCACAAATCTGTGCACTCTGTCTCCCATGTCGGCCACCATAGTCGGAGCATATCTAGCCAATGAATTAAACTGAAGGCTACACTCCCGGGCACTCTTATTTCCTTGCTTTAAATTTAAGAATCTATCCGCCCTAGCTCGATGGACCTCGGGTGGAAAATAGTGGCAGATGAAGGCATATACGAATTCTTGCCAAACTATAGGAGGTGTATTCTCTTACCTCGAAGATATCCAATTATTATACCAAAGTACCGCCACATCTCGAAGTTTGTAAGTTGCCAACTCCACATATTCAGTTTCGGAGGTATGAATAATCTTCAATGTTGAGAACATTTCATCAATAAAACCTTGCGGGTCTTTATCCGGCTTTGAACCGAAAAACTCCGGAGGATTCAAACTCATGAAATCACGGGCTCTAGCACTAACTGCCCGGTCACTTAGACCAGAACTCTCCCGCTATGCCTGGGTGGCAACTAACTGTGTCAATAGATGAATAGCCTCAGTCATTTGTTGACCCGAAGTAGCCGACAGAGGAACTGTAGGCATAGGAGCTGAAACCGAAGCCCCCTCTTGTTCTTCTAGAACAGGCGGAGTGGGAGAAGTATTAGATGGGGCCTCATTATGTGATTCACCCTCTTCCATATTCGTTGGCGGCTCCCTTTCTACCCGCCTTTCTATCGTAACCTTGCCCTTCTGGGCGGCTGTAGCTTTTCTCTTGAGCGGCATCTCTGAAATCATAGCGCACAATTAGGGAGGAGAAAATCTTATAACACGACTCTATCGCACGATTTCATAACAAGAAGAACGGTCATTGTTCCTAAATGCCCTGTAGCCTCCTATTTATGAATGTAGCGCGCAACACACCATAAACAAGACTCTACTAGACACGGCTCGTAGACACTTCCTAGGATTGAACTGCTCTGATACCACTTTTGTCACGACCCGACTAGGGGCCATGACGGGTACCCGGGGCTGACCACCGACAATTACTCATACTACTAATCATCATATTCATCCTGTGTTCATTCATTAATCTCATGCTTCTATTCATAGGAAGCCATTTTCACCTTGAAAGATAATTACCTCTATATACATAAGCCCTTTGGCTATCAAAATAATACATATATACATATGGGAAACCGTGAGACCATACTACCTACATATACGTATCTACGAGCCTCTACTGGAGTACTAGACATATGGACGGGACAGGATCCCGTCATGCCCAAAATGCATGTACACAAAATAATAATCAATGGCACCTCCGGAACAATAGAGTGCTCACAAAGTCTGCCGATAGCTCCTACGAATCTGGATCACCTCCCTGTCTACCTGTGGGCACGAACACAACATCCAAAAAAAGGACGTCAGTACGAGCATTGTACTAAGCATGTAAGGGATGAATAAAACTAACAAAATGAAGAAATCATCAAATATATAGTGACGATATAACCTGCTTAGCCTTTAAGAGTAATTGCATTTTAAACATATCACATATATCAACATATCACATATACCATCATCGTTAACCCGCGTTCGGGTAACCATCATATGCTGCCCACTAGTGGTGTCATGTCCGGCCTTCTAGGTACGGTGTAATCATAAGCAGCCCGCATTAGCGGTGACATGTCCAGCCCTATAGGCTCGGTGTAATCATATGGAGCCCGCCTTAGCGGTGACATACCCGGCCTTATAAGCTCGGTGTATAATCATATCATCATGAACTCATCATCATCATCATACATTTGTCATAGAACATGCATTAGAGCTTAAAGACAATCTATAACTATATCGGGGTGACATAAGGTCGAGAACCCCCGATCACATTACGGAGTGATCATATTCATCATATCTCACCTTGAAGGAACTAACATTGTAAGGTGAGTGTACAAAATGAACAACATCAATCGATCATACTTCATGGACATCATATCTTACTTTAGAATTCCTTCGGCTTAAACTCATGCTCATAACGTATCTCTTTTCTTTATCTCATATGAAGCTCTTTATAACCGTAGACTCATAAATTCCGACATGTAGGAAAATCATGGAAAGATAGGAAGATTCATGCCATAGGAGTCATGTCTTAGAAAGAAGGGGCTAGCCTTACATACCTTTTCGTTTAGCTACTCTATCGCTTGATCGTTCTCCTTCAATGCTCACGTTTGTACCTTCAAGAGAGTTTGTACTAACATTAGCTAGTCGATCACATGAACATGCTCAACTAAAGCTAGAGAAAATTAGGCAGCATTTCCTTTGTTTATACAACTTTCTCCATATCATAAATCAACTCCCAAACGAATATAATAACATTCACAATATCATAAGCAATAATCTTCATTCACCTACATTATTCACATTTCCCTATTTCACTTCACATCATCCACAGTCATGGTAATAGTGCACTATTATATTTACTCACATATAATGTTTATCCCATGTCCTTAATATCATTTATAGCATAATTATAATCACAACTTATAAAGAATCATGACTCATTCCAAGCTACTACTCAAAAATACTACAATTCTTACATTCATGACCCATTTTCTATCTCCTTCTAGAATCCAAGTCTTTCAACCTATCAATGCTTTAAAAAACATGGAATGATCATAAAACTTACCTTAGATAGTGTGGGAATGAGCTTTGAGTGGAAATACTTCACTTGAGCAAAACCCTAGTTCCACTTCCAATGAGATTTCTTGCCTTGGATGAACCCTAATGAGTTTCTTACACTTGATTCTCTAGGTTTGATGAAGTTGATCATGAATTTCTCTTGAGTTCTCGTGGAAGAAGTGTGGAGAGATTTATAGAGAGTCCTTGAGATGTAGAGTGAGAAATGAAATGAATTGAATGAGGTTAGGGTCCCTTATATTAATTTCAAAATCTATCCCGACTCAGTTTCATGGACCAACATACGGTCCGTATCTTTTATATCGACCGTATGTCTGACCGTATCATTGGTCCAGTGATGGTTGCCATTCTAGGCAGAATATATGGCCTAACATACGGCCAATATATTTTATACGGTCCATATGTTGGACCGTATCATGCCCAGCTTTCCGAAACTCGTTCTCGTCGACTCGTTTGATCTCCAATCCTAATGGAGCCTTTTTAACAGTTGTTTAGCACCTCATTAACAATCTAAGGGATGTTATAACTCTTCTCCAAGACATCATTAAGTCATCATTAACTTGGTACTTTGTAAATCTTTTTCGATACATAACCTATACCTCGCCTTTCTTGGCGAACTTCCTTCTCTTACCTCGAATGTCTTTGGTATCTCAATTAGGAACATTAAATACTATTTATTGCTTATAGAAACATCGTATACTTCGTGCCATTCATTAGTCCATTCACTGTGCATCAACATGAAATTTGTCGAGGTGTAACATTCTTCCCCCCTTTTAGAACATTCGTCCTCGAATGTTAAGCGCTCGGGAATTCTACGAAAATCTTGCCAGAGTTTCCCCTGTAATATGGCACTACCATCCTGTCACAACAGCCCATAATAACAATGCCTCACAGGGCTACAACACAATAGCAATAAAGTTTGGCCACACACGACCCAAAAGCTTGAAAAGAAAACATACATACCTCATAATCTTGACGTTTCATCTTGGATTTATTACGGGGGCTGGAAAAAGTGTGAGTACTTGGACTTCATATTTTTTTCGCTTCCCAAGTCATTTCTTCTTGGTTGTTTTTTCTCCATAAGACCTTAAATGAGGCTACTTCTTTATTTCTAAGTCTCCGCACTTTCCTATCTAGTATGGCAATGCGTACATCTTCATAAGCCAACTTTTCTGTCACTTAAACATCATCTACTTGAACGACCCTAGTAGGATATCCAACACACTTGCGGAGCATTGAGACATGGATAACCGGATGGACTGATTCCAGTTCTGAGGGTAAGTCCAATTCGTAAGCTACTTGACCCACCTTGCGGACAATCTTGTAAGGTCCAATGTATCGAGGACTTAACTTTCCCTTCTTACCAAATCTCATTATGCCTTTCATTGGTGATACTTTCAGAAAAACCCAATCATCAACTTGAAATTCTAAGTCTCGCCGACGGTTGTCTGCATAAGAATTCTGGCTACTTTGGGCTATCAGCAACCGATCTCGGATGACCTTGACCTTTTCCACTGCTTATTGAATCAACTCAGGGCCTAGTAGTTGTTCCTCTCCTACTTCAAACCATCCAATTGGAGATCTACACTTCCTCCCATATAGATCTTCATACGGAGCCATTTGGATACTCAAATGGTAGCTGTTGTTGTATGCAAACTCAATGAGGGGTAAGTGATCATCCCAACTACCACCGAAATCTAGAACACATGCTCTTAGCATATCCTCCAAGGTTTGAATAGTGCGTTCGGCTTGCCCATCAGTTTGTGGATGAAATGTTGTGCTACGCTTTACTTGGGTACCCAAACCTTCTTGGAAATATTTCCAGAACTTAGCTCTAAATTGTGCTCCTCTATCTATGATAATAGACACCGGAATACCATGGAGTCGCACAGCCTCCTTAAGATATAACCTTGCATAATCTTCTGCTGAGTATACAGCTCTGACTGGAAGAAAATGAGTTGATTTCGTGAGTCTGTCCACGATCACCCATATGGAATCTTTTTTTCTTTGGGAACGAGGTAACCCCACAATAAAGTCCATGTTGATCACTTCCCATTTTCAGGACGGAATCTCCATAGCTTGCAATAATCCTCCTGGCTTTTGATGCTCGATTTTCTTTTGTTAACAGTTTGGACATAGAGCTACAAATTCTACTATGTCTTTCATCATTCCATCCCACCAATACATCAACTTGAGATCATGACACATACATCTTTGTTGCACCTGGGTGAATAGAATACCGAGAATAATGAGCTTTTTCTAGAATTTGACGACGTAATTCTGCAACATTCGGAACACATAGCCTGCCTCGGTATCTAAGAACTCCATCTATAGAAGTTTCAAGTGAAGACTTCTATTTTTCATGAAATGTGTCTCTATAGTGGCCCAACTGAGGATCTTCATATTGACGCTCTTTCACCTCCATGTCAAAGGATGAAATAGTTGGATTATTGATATCAATTCCTGCACTGCCTGAGTCAATTAAACGAATCCCAAGGCTAGCTAGTTGGTAAAGCTCACAATTAATTCCTTCTTCTCCGGAGGAGCCTCACATAGGCTACCCATTGATCTGCGGCTAAGTGCATCAGCTACTACATTTGCCTTTCCGGGGTGGTATAAAATATTCACATCATAATCTTTTAGTAGCTCTAACCACTGCCTCTGCCGCAGATTTAACTCCTTCTGCTTGAAGAGATATTGGAGACTCTTGTGATCTGTATAAATGTCAACATTAACTCCATACAATTAATGTCCCCACATTTTTAGTGCATGAATAACCGTAGCCAATTCGAGATCATGAGTTGGGTAGTTCTTTTCATGTTTCTGCAACTGTCTCGAAGCATAAGCAATGACTTTACCGTGCCGCATTAATACACATCCTAGCCCAACGCCAGAAGCATCACAATATACAACATAACCATCTGGCCCTTCTGGGAGTGTCAAGACTGGGGCTGAAGTTAGCCTATCTTTCAATTCCTGAAAACTGCGTTCACAAGCATCATTCCACTGAAATTTAGCTGACTTCTGGGTTAGCTTCATCAATGGGGCTGAAATAGAGGAAACCCTTCCACGAATCTTCTATAGTAACCTGCCAATCCTAGAAAACTACAGATTTCTGTAGGCGTTGTAGGCCTTGGCCAAGTTTTCACAGCTTCAATTTTCTGAGTATCCACTCGAATGCCATCATCTGAAATGACATGGCCGAAAAATGTCACAGAATTCAGCCAAAACTCGCACTTTGAAAATTTTGCATACAATTCTCGAGTTCGAAGAATTCCATGAACGATACATAAATGGTCTGCATGCTCTGACTCTGTCCAAGAATATACCAGAATATCATCAATAAACACGATTACAAACAGATCCAAGAGAGGCCTAAATACATTATTCATCAAATTCATAAACACTGCCGAGGCATTAGTTAACCCAAATGACATCACCCGAAAATCATAATGGCCATATCTCGTTCGGAAGGTTGTTTTGGGAATATCTTCTTCTTTAACTCTTACTTGATGATAACCTGACCTTAGATCTATTTTGGAGAACCACTTGGCACACTGTAATTGATCAAACAAATCATCATTCTCGGAAGAGGATGTTTATTCTTTATCGTCACCTTATTCAACTGCATGTAATCAATGCACATCCGTAGGGAACCATCTTTCTTTCGCACAAACAGGACTGGTTCTCCCCACGGTGATGAACTAGGCCTAATGAATTCTTTTTCAAGAAAATCTTTCAATTGTGCCTTTAGCTCTTACAATTCTGCAGGAGCCATTCGGTAAGGAGGAATAGAAATAGGCTGGGTGTCTAGCAACACATCAATAGCAAAATCAATCTCTCTTTCCGAAGGAAGGCCTGGGAGTTCATCTGGAAATACATCCGGAAACTTAGTCTTGCGGTCACATATCACAATTACACAATTCTTGTGTACTCGTCCAGCTATCGCGGGATCACCAACCGAAGTAGATATCTCGAAAGGTTTGATTGGCTCGGGTTTCACCCTAATACGACCAGCAATATAGGGAGTAACATAAGATAACGTAGAACCCGGATCTATCAATGCATAAACATCATGAGAGAATAGTCAATATACCTGTGATTACATCTGGGGAGGACTCAAGATCCTGTCGCCCAACCAAAGAATAAATACGGGGGTGAGTACCACCTGAACTGGATGCCCCCCCCTCTGCCTCTACCTCGTCCTGCTGGAATCTAGAGAGTCTGCCCTACCGGGCGCACAGAAGAAGAACCAGACGCTGATCCTGTGGGCTGAACCCCACCTCTACTATACCTCGAGGGCCAATCACGCATCACATGCCCAGTCTGTCCACAAACATAACAAGCGTCTGATCCTTGGCGACATGGCCCCGAATGTAACTTTCTGCACTGACTACATCGTGGAACTGGTGGTATCCTCTGGCTATAATCACCGCCAAATTGGGAACCTAAAACTGAAGCTCTCGAGCTCTAACCCTGCCCTGAATGAAAGGAGCGGTCAAATCTCCTACCTGCAAATCGTGGAGGTGCACTAGTCACTGACTGGCCTGAGTGTCTAGAATATGACTGCCTCGATCCCCCTCTATAATTGCTACCGGCACCTATAGATCTGGCCTACTTATTCTGCCCTCTATCAATATCACGTGCGCCCCTTTGTGGATGTTGTTGCTCTTCTAAGTTATGGGCATGGGCCTGAATGCGGGAAATATCCATCCCATCTTGCAATGAAGCCGTTAAATAATCTTTAAATAAATGTGGCCCTAGGCCACTCACAAATCTGTGCACTCTGTCTCCCATGTCGGCCACCATAGTCGGAGCATATCTAGCCAATGAATTAAACTGAAGGCTATACTCCCGGGCACTCTTATTTCCTTGCTTTAAATTTAAGAATCTATCCGCCCTAGGAGGTGTATTCTCTTACCTCGAAGATATCCAATTATTATACCAGAGTACCGCCACATCTCGAAGTTTGTAAGATGCCAACTCCACATATTCTGTTTCGGAGGTATGAATAATCTTCAATGTTGAGAACATTTCATCAATAAAACCTTGCGGGTCTTTATCCGGCTTTGAATCGAAAAACTCCGGAGGATTCAAACTCATGAAATCACGGGCTCTAGCACTAACTGCCCGGTCACTTAGACCCGAACTCTACCGCTATGCCTGGGTGGCAACTAACTGTGTCAATAGATGAATAGCCTCAGTCATTTGTTGACCCGAAGTAGCCGACAGAGGAACTGTAGGCATAGGAGCTGAAACCGAAGCCTCCTCTTGTTCTTCTAGAACAGGCGGAGTGGGAGAAGTATTAGATGGGGCCTCATTATGTGATTCACCCTCTTCCATATTCGTTGGCGGCTCCCTTTCTACCCGCCTTTGTATCGTAACCTTACAATTCTGGGCGGCTGTAGCTTTTCTCTTTAGCGGCATCTCTGAAATCATAGCGCACAATTAGGGAGGAGAAAATCTTATAACACGGCTCTATCGCACAATTTCATAACTAGAAGAACGGTCATTTTTCCTAAATGCCCTGTAGCCTCCTATTTATGAATGTAGCGCGCAACATACCATAAACAAGACTCTACTAGACACGGCTCGTAGACACTTCCTAGGATTGAACTGCTCTGATACCACTTTTGTCACGACCCGACTAGGGGCCATGACGGGTACCCGGGGCTGACCACCGACAATTACTCATACTACTAATCAGCATATTCATCCTGTGTTCATTCATTAATCTCATGCTTCTATTCATAGGAAGCCATTTTCACCTTGAAACATAATTACCTCTATATACATAAGCCCTTTGGCTATCAAAATAATACATATATACATATGGGAAACCGTGAGACCATACTACCTACATATACGTATCTACGAGCCTCTACTGGAGTACTAGACATATGGACGGGACAGGATCCCGTCATGCCCAAAATGCATGTACACAAAATAATAATCAATGGCACCTCCGGAACAATAGAGTGCTCACAAAGTCTGCCGATAGCTCCTACGAATCTGGATCACCTCCCTGTCTACCTGTGGGCACGAACACAGCATCCAAAAAAAGGACGTCAGTACGAGCATTGTACTGAGCATGTAAGGGATGAATAAAACTAACAAAATGAAGAAATCATGAAATATATAGTGACGATATAACCTGCTTAGCCTTTAAGAGTAATTGCAATTTAAACATATCACATATATCAACATATCACATATACCATCATCGTTATCCCGCGTTCGGATAACCATCATATGCTGCCCACTAGTGGTGTCATGTCCGGCCTTCTAGGTACGGTGTAATCATAAGCAGCCCGCATTAGCGGTGACATGTCCAGCCCTATAGGCTCGGTGTAATCATATGGAGCCCGCCTTAGCGGTGACATACCCGGCCTTATAAGCTCGGTGTATAATCATATCATCATGAACTCATCATCATCATCATACATTTGTCATAGAACATGCATTAGAGCTTAAAGACAATCTATAACTATATCGGGGTGACATAAGGTCGAGAACCCCCGATCACATTACGGAGTGATCATATTCATCATATCTCACCTTGAAGGAACTAACATTGTAAGGTGAGTGTACAAAATGAACAACATCAATCGATCATACTTCATGGACATCATATCTTACTTTAGAATTCCTTGGGCTTAAACTCATGCTCATAACGTATCTCTTTTCTTTATCTCATATGATGCTCTTTATAACCGTAGACTCATAAATTCCGACATGTAGGAAAATCATAGAAAGATAGGAGGATTCATGCCATAGGAGTCATGTCATAGAAATAAGGGGCTAGCCTTACATACCTTTTCGTTTAGCTACTCTATCGCTTGATCGTTCTCCTTCAATGCTCACGTTTCTACCTTCAAGAGAGTTTGTACTAACATTAGCTAGTCGATCACATGAACATGCTCAACTAAAGCTAGAGAAAATTAGGCAGCATTTCCTTTGTTTATACAACTTTCTCCATATCATAAATCAACTCCCAAACGAATATAATAACATTCACAATATCATAAGCAATAATCTTCATTCACCTACATTATTCACATTTCCCTATTTCACTTCACATCATCCACAGTCATGGTAATAGTGCACTATTATATTTACTCACATATAATGTTTATCCCATGTCCTTAATATCATTTATAGCATAATTATAATCACAACTTATAAAGAATCATGACTCATTCCAAGCTACTACTCAAAAATACTACAATTCTTACATTCATGACCCATTTTCTATCTCCTTCTAGAATCCAAGTCTTTCAACCTATCAATGCTTTAAAAAACATGGAATGATCATAAAACTTACCTTAGATAGTGTGGGAATGAGCTTTGAGTGGAAATACTTCACTTGAGCAAAACCCTAGTTCCACTTCCAATGAGATTTCTTGCCTTGGATGAACCCTAATGAGTTTCTTACACTTGATTCTCTAGGTTTGATGAAGTTGATCATGAATTTCTCTTGAGTTCTCGTGGAAGAAGTGTGGAGAGCTTTCCAGAGAGTTCTTGAGGTGTAGAGTGAGAAATGAAATGAATTGAATGAGGTTAGGGTGTCACGACCCAACCCCGTAGGTCGTGACTGGTGCCCGACCTGGACACCCGTATACATACTCTTTAGCTATATGTTAATTTCACATCAAACTCAATATGGATATTATAACGACCAAACCATGGTCTCGGAACTGTCACATAAATATACATATAAATGCAAGCCGACAAGGCTGCTACCATGATAGAATAAGCATACTGAAAACACACACAGCTGATCATGTCTGAATACGACCCACACACATGTCCACAGACCTCTAAGAGTTTCAACAATAAAATATGACGGGACAGGGCCCCGTCGTACCCTTAGTCAACATATGCATATATTTAGATCAAGAAGGATCTATACCAAATCTAGGCTCCGGAACAACGGAACTCTCCAAAATAGCAGAAGGGGAATCTTAAGCTGTCGGATCACCAAAGCGAGTATCTGCACCTGCGGGCATGAAACGCAGCCCCCTGAAGAAAGGGGGTCAGTGCGGAATATGTACCGAGCATGTAAAACATGAAATACAGTAAACGGGATCATAACTGAAATAAGAGGTACAGAAAATGAGTACAATAACCAGAATACCAAGCACTTGCTTTTGAAACATAACTCATTCACATCAATATCATATGTCAGATCCGGCCCCATTATGGGACTTGGTGAACATGGTCGCCACCCCGTCTCTGGCGCCATAACACAGCATACTCCAGAATATAATATAACTCTGTAACACAGCATAACATCATAACAGAGCATAACACCATAACACAACATAACCCCAGAATATATATATATATATATATATATATATATTGTACTCGGCCCTTTAAAGGGGGATTCGGCGAACAATGCAGTTGAAGTGTGCAAGATAACATACCCGGCCCGGGACTCGGTGAAAGATATATTGAGGTATGCACAAGCAGACTAGTGAGAAACTATATGCAATTCAAAACATTTTTTAAGGACTCAATAGGATAGTCAAAACGAACCATCGTTTGCAATTTCAAATAATAGTCATACCATATACCTTTCGGATGTCCCTGTGGATCATATCAAAATGGAACTTTGAAATCATGTGTACATATCAATATATATAAAACAAAACATAAGTTATGGGAATCAAGATCAATAGCCATCCTTGTGGCTCTAAGAATAGGAATTTCCTTTGGAATCTTATATATATCGTATATTCATTTCACAACGATCATGCCAAAAAGAAAGAAGAGTTAGCTTCACATACCTTTAGCGCTTATTCGTCACACAATATGTATACACTGCCCAATAATACTTCAACCTATATTAAGATGCCAACAAATACGTTTAAGTTACGGGGAGGTTCAAAACGTATTCTAACGTTAGGAACTCCTTTCTAGATGTTTAGACGACGTTTTCTCTTGTATCCAAACCCACCACATAAAACCAATCAAACATCAATAATTATATATTCAATACCAATCCGGACAGCCCACACAACATTCCAAACAGCCCACATTCATAACATGCAATAACGATTCACATACGGCTACTACATTCTCAAGTTACTTCTAATAGTTCGTAGCCTTAACGTTTGCATGTAATAACTTATAACAGCCCATCCAACATACAACACAATGCATAATCTTAATTATCATTAATCTCCCAAGCTCAATAAGAATAAGAACAACGTGTCAAAACAGTCCACACATTACAACACCCAATAATAGTCTACATGCGATTTTGACACGTCCAATTTATTCTTGTTAGTCTATAGTCATAACATTTCGTTGAAACGATTCTATAACATACCAACCACTATGACAACATGATGTATATTCTTAACTATAATTAGTTTTTCCAACTTATCCAAAACAACACGTCCAAAACAGTCCCTAACCAACAACATGTCCAAAACAGTCCCTAACCGACAACATAAAAATGTTCGGAATTCTTGCAAACGTTTACGAACATACTAAGCAAACCACATATGATTATTACACATTATTTCATGTCTTATTTTCATATAATTTCAGTAAGTTATGACCAGATATCCACACGACAAGTACAACATCAATTCATACGCAACTAAGCTACATCGTCATCTCTATAATCCTTACAACAATTCACAAACGACTTTGGTTTCAACTCCAACCATTAAACACCTTCATTTCCATCATAAAATTCATGACAATAACAATCAAAATATCAAGTAAAATCAGTTCACTAAATTCTTACAAAAACAGTCCATACACGGTTTCAACATGCTTCAACATCACTCACATAAAATCATAGATTCAATTATTTCATACTAACACAACTTCACCCTTAACCTTCCAATTCTTTTCATTCTTTTTACCATGAGATCTATGATAGCAACAACCATAATTATTAAAGAAAATCAGTCCACCATTTCCACCAAAACAGTCCCTACGGCCACAATACCATTCCAACACCAACATTCATGATTTTATGCATGCAATTCATGTTCATCAAGTTATAACCATACTTCAACATCAACATATATAACTCCATGGTTACTATCATGTTCCAACATCAACACACATCATTTCATGCATACAACTTATATTTACACATCTACATCACCCTTAACACATGAAAAAGAAAGTTAGATCTTACCTTGACAACTTGACTTCTCAACTTGGCTAGAGTTTGTGACTTGAAATGATAATGGTTCTTGTTGCTCCAATGACTATCTTCACGTTTCTAGGGACCTTATAAAGGGTTGAAACACCTTGGAAAATAATTTTTGGATCAATACTCAAGGAGCTAAATTACAGCCCTCTTGGCCGAATGGCTCTCCTCTCCCTCTCTAGGTTTTCTAGTTTTCTTCCTTTGTGTTGTGAAGTTGAAATGAATGTATTTGATGATTTCCTTAGTCATTATTTGGTTAAACTATAATACCTACAAGGTGGACACATGCTCCACTCATGGCATTGAGTCACTCCATTAACTTTACACAAAAATTCCATTTCTTTCTCTCCTACTTTCGGCTAGGTGTTGCCTGAATTGTCCATCTTTGTTTCCTTTCTTCTTTCTTTTCAATTGTTTACAAGACAATTGCATGTGTAGTGGATGATTCATACACTAACCCTTCTCCATTGTAATCATACAAGATGAATGGTCAATATTTAATGTGAAATGATTCCTCCACCATATTATGTCTTCATAAAATAATGCATGCTTTCATAAAGTAATGGATGCTTCAATATTCAATTGCATGCTTCAACGTTTTCTCCTCCAATTTTCATCCATTTGGCTGAATACTACATTTATATTTCTTCCAATTTAATTGTCCACATTATAATGAAAGTGTAGTGGATGAATCAACATTAAATGCATATTTGTATGTCTTCCATAATAGTCTTGTTTTAGATGACTTTGAGCCATCTTTTGGACCTTGCACGTTGAGGTCCTTCTTGGTTCATTGTTGTCACAAATTTTTACTTAACACCATAATTAAGTCATTCCTAATTTCCGATAACATTTTTATACTAAGTAAAATTTATAACCGATTAGTTCTAGTTTAGAAATTAAAAATCCGAGGTTTCTATCTCACGTCGATTCCTTCGCGAATAACTCGCGTATAAAATACGGGGTATAACATTCTCCCCCCCCCCCCCCCCCCCCCTTATAACATTCGTCCTCGAATGTTGAATTTGGTCCCGTGACGTTCTATACGAATTTTGGGGAAGTCTCCCTTATCATTATAACATATAGTTCATCAGGAAATTTATATAATCAAGTGAGGAGTTTGAGTTACCTGTAGGCATTGAGAACAAGTAAGGATACTTGGCTTCCCAGGTCATCTTTTCCCTATTGTTGTTTCGCCATAATACTTTGACTGAAGCCACGTCCTTAGTTCGTAACCTCTTAACCTGCCGATCAAGTATGGCTATAGGCTGCTCCTCGTAGGATAATTCCTCTGTTACTTGGACATCATCTACGGGGAATACTCTGGAAGGATTGCCTATACATTTGCGAAGCATTGACACGTGGATGACTGGATGCACTGCTTCCAAATCAGCTGGCAGGTCTAGCTCGTAGGCAACCTGGCCTATTCTTCGGACAATTTGATAAGGTCCAATATATCTCAGGCTTAGCTTCCCTTTCTTGCCAAACCTCATAACATCTTTCATGGGCGACACCTTCAGGAACACCCAGTCACCAACCTGAAACTCTAAGTGTCGACGTCGGTTATCTGCATATGATTTCTGCCGACTCTGGGCTGCCAGTAATCTCTCCTGGATAACCTTCACTTTATCAACAGCCTGCTGAATCATATCTGGGCCTATCAGCTTGGTCTCACCAACATCAAACCAGCCAATAGGTGATCTGCACTTCCTCCCATATAAGGCCTCATACGGTGCCATCTGAATACTCGAATGGTAGCTGTTATTATAAGCGAACTCAATAACTGGCAAATGATCGTCCCAGCTACCTCGAAAATCCATAACACAGGCCCGTAACATATCTTGTAGTGTCTGAATGGTACGCTCGGCCTGTCCGTCAGTATGAGGGTGAAATGACGTACTGAGACTCACTTGTGTCCCCAATCCCTCCTGGAAGGATATCCAGAAGTTAGCTGTGAACTGGGATCCTCTATCAGAGATAATAGTTGTGGGAACCCCGTGAAGTCTCACTATCTCCTTAAGGTACAACCTGGCATAATCCTCAGCTGAATATGTAGTCCTGCTTGAAGAAAGTGAGCTGATTTTGTCAGCCTATCAACGATGACCCAAACAGAGTCATATTTTCGCAGAGTGCGAGGTAAACCTATGACAAAGTCCATATTGATCACCTCCCACTTCCAGGTCAGAATCTCCATCTCCTGTAATAGTCCTCCAGGCTTCTGGTGCTCGACCTTAACCTGCTGACAATTCGGACACTGGGCAACAAACTCTGTTATATCCTTCTTCATGCCATCCCACCAATACAAGCATCTGAGGTCATGATACATCTTCGTTGACCCTGGATGAATAGAATAACGGGCACAGTGTGCCTCTCCCATCACTTGTTGTCGTAACCCTGCAACCTCAGGTACACATAATCTATCTTTGTATCATAGTACCCCGTCAGGTGCAACCTTAAATGGGGTCTCTTCCTTTTGGAGAGCTGCATCCCTATGATGTACAAGGATAGGGTCCTCGTACTGGTGTCTCTTTATCTCTTCTATGATAGAGGACTCAGCAATTCCCCGAATAGAAACCCTGCCATTTTCAGAATCAGCCAAACGAACTCCCAAATTAGCTAACTGGCGAACCTTACGGACTATCTCCTTCTTCTCTGGTTGCACGTCTGCCAGACTACCCATAGATCTGCGGATGAGTGCATCTGCTACAACATTTGCTTTCCCTAGGTGGTATATAATGTCAACATCATAGTCCTTCAGCAACTCTAGCCACCGCCTCTGCCGCAAATTCAGCTCCTTCTGCTTAAAGATGTACTGGAGACTCTTATGATCTGTATAAATGTCAACATGCACACCATATAAATAATTTCTCCATATTTTTAGAGCATGAATCACCGCTGCTAACTCCAGATCATGGGTGGGATAAGTCCTTTCGTGCTTTCTGAGCTGTCGGGAGGCATAGGCTATAACTTTGCCATGCTGCATCAGCACACAACCTAACCCAACACCGGAAGCATCACAATAAATGACATAACCATCCGGTCCCTCAGGAAGAGTTAGAACTGGGGCCGTAGTCAACTTATCCTTCAGCAACTGGAAACTCCGCTCACAAGCGTCGCTCCACTGGAACTTAGTTGCCTTCTGGGTTAGCCTCGTTAAAGGTGCTGAAATTGAGGCAAACTTCTCTACGAACCTTCTGTAATACCCTGCTAGTCCCAGAAAGCTGCGCACTTCAGTAGGTGTTGTAGGTCTAGGCCAAGTCTTCACCGCCTCAATCTTCTGCGTATCTACCTGAACGCCATCAGCTCCAATAACATGCCCCAAGAATGCTACTAAAGTCAGCCAGAATTCACATTTAGAGAACTTAGCATACAATTTCTGGTGCTGAAGCACCCTAAGTACCGTTCTCAAATGATCTGCATGCTCCTCTTCTAATCGTGAATAGACCAGAATATCATCAATGAATACAATCACGAACAGGTCAAGAAATGGCTTGAACACTCTGTTCATCAGATCCATACTTACTGCTGGAGCATTGGTCAACCTAAAGGACATCACTCTAAACTCGTAAGGTCCGTATCGGGTCCTGAATACAGTCTTTGGAATGTCTACCTCCTTTACCCTCGCCTGGTGATAACCTAACCGCAAGTCTATCTTCGAGAAACACTTAGCACATTGCAACTGGTCAAATAAATCATTGATCCTGGGGAGGGGATACCTGTTCTTTATTGTTACTTTATTCATCTGCCTATAATCAATACACATTCGCAGCGACCCATCCTTCTTCTTTACAAATAATACCGGTGCTCCCCAAGGTAATGTACTGGGCCTTACGAAACCCTTTTCTAATAAATCTTTCAGTTGCTCCTTCAGTTCCTTCAGTTCCGCAGGTGCCATTCTATAAGGAGGAATAGTTATGGGCTGAGTGTCTGGTAATACGTCTATAGCGAATTCCATCTCACGCTCAGGAGGAAGGCCTGGGAGTTTATCTGGGAATACATCGGGAAACTCACTAACTACCGGCACTGACTAAAAAGTCGGCGCATCTGCCTTCAGGTCGTGTACCCGTACCAGATGATAAATATAACCCTTTCTGACCATCTTCCTTTAGAATTCCCTTATCATTTCTCCCGTTTATGTCTATCTTTTATTCGGTACACGAGGAATCTTATGCTACCTCTGTATCCTTCGGAACACATTACTTCCGCATAATCTTTTTCTCATTTTCAGAGCGTATTTGTTCCTCCACGTCTATTCTTATCATATCAGTCATTTTCTAGCACTCATTCTACCCCGTTACTCCTCTTCCTATAACCTGGCCTTTCACAGTTCCGTCACTTATAATACTTATTTTCTCGGCTGTAGATGTCATAACCTATGGCTATACTGTCACCTCGCTTTCTTCTTATTTCTTCCCTTTCAATTACTCTTCCTTTTCTCGTACTTTCTATCATTTCTGTTATTGTGTACCATTTATTTTAAACTTTCCCTACAGAACTTGATAAGTCTTTCTTATTTGTACTATAGCTAGCTTTTCCGTTTTACACTTACCTTTATATTCTAGTCACACGGATCACGTCATGTCTTTGGCCACTTCCTTACTAGGCTTTACTTTTTTTCATAACAATCCTCCTTATTATACCCTGTTCGTATTCGATCCCCTAGCGCAACACTTTTTAATCTTATTCACAATTTTTATTATGGTTTAATTACACTCTGTGGAGTAGGCGTACTTAACCCTTTTTACCCTTTCTGATTAATCTTTTATTATCACAAGCCCTTCCAAATTGTCTTAACATTTCCTCTTTTTTTTTTACCATATTGATCTTGACCTCATAATTACTATTACCATATATTCAGCAGTTAACTTATTTCTCGAGGTCAGCCGTACTCACAACTTAGTCAAATCCTGTCATTACTATTGACAGGACCTTTCGGGAAAAACCAACATCTCATTCTCTTTTTATTTCTAGGAAAATTTTGGCAGAGTTTCCTCTGTATTTCTTATTATCTCAAAACCTGCACGTAGGAAATACCAACAATGCCTCACAGGGCCAACATATAGACACATATATCATATCATATCATAGCCACACATGGCTCCCAACTTCAAGTGAAAGGCATAAAGGTGTTGGGACTTACCTCACATATAGCACCTCGAGACGTACCTGATCCTTTAACGATCTGTTCTATTATACTTTCCTACCCACCTTCTCTTTCGTCCTCCAATTTTACATTTCAAATCACATTTTAATATTCTTACCTTATCCGACATGCCTCTTTCGTACCGTTACTTACCTGTGTACTTTGTTATTTCCAATATCGTCAATCGCTTCCTTCTGTCGCACGATCTGAGATATGAAAGAAAGGTAGCATCCTAAATGTACTGTAGCTTCCTGTTTATAGATGTGGTGCACAACACACCGATAAACAAGACTCTCCGAGGATAAACCGCTCTGATACCACTTTTGTCACGACCCAACCCTGTAGGCCGTGACTGGTGCCCGACCTGGACACCCGTATACATACTCTTTAGCTATATGTTCATTTCACATCAAACTCAATATGGATATTATAACGACCAAACCATGGTCTCGGAACTGTCACATAAATATACATATAAATGCAAGCCGACAAGGCTGCTACCATGATAGAATAAGCATACTGATAACACACACACAGCTGATCACGTCTGAATACGACCCATACACATGTCCACAGACCTCTAAGAGTTTCAACAATAAAATATGACGGGACAGGGCCCCGTCATACCCTTAGTCAACATATGCATATATTTAGATCAAGAAGGATCTATACCAAATCTGGGCTCTGGAACAACGGAACTCTCCAAAATAGCAGAAGGGGAATCTTAAGCTGTCGGATCACCAAAGCGAGTATCTGCACCTGCGGGCATGAAACGCAGCCCCCCGAAAAAGGGGGTCTGTACGGAATATGTACCGAGCATGTAAAGCATGAAATACAGTAAACGGGATCATAACTGAAATAAAAGGTACAGAAAATGAGTACAATAACCAGAATACGAAGTACTTGCTTTTGAAACATAACTCATGCATATCAATATCATATGTCAGATCCGGCCCCATTATAGGACTCGGTGAACATGGTCGCCACCCCGTCTCTGGCGCCATAACACAACATACTCCAGAATATAATATAACTCCGTAACACAGCATAACTCCGTAACACAACATAACATCATAACACAGCATAACACCATAACACAGCATAACTCCAGAATATATATATATATATATTGTACCCGGCCCTTTAATGAGTGATTCGGCGAACAATGCAGTGGAAGTGTGCACGATAACATACCCGGACCAGGACTCGGTGAAAGATATATTGAGGTATGCACGAGCAGACTAGTGAGAAACTATATGCAATTCAAAACATTTTTTAAGGAGTCAATAGGATAGTCAACACGAACCATCGTTCGCAATTTCAAATAATACTCATACCATATACCTTTCGGATGTCCCTGTGGATCATATCAAAATGGAACTTTGAAATCATGTGTACATATCAATATATATAAAACAAAACATAAGTTATGGGAATCAAGATCAATAGCCATCCTTGTGGCTCTAAGAATAGGAATTTCCTTTGGAATCTTATATATATCGTATATTCATTTCACAACGATCATGCCAAAAAGAAAGAAGAGTTAGCTTCACATACCTTTAGCGCTTATTCGTCACACAATATGTATACACTGCCCAATAATACTTCAACCTATATTAAGATGCCAACAAATACGTTTAAGTTACGGGGAGGTTCAAAACGTATTCTAACGTTAGTAACTCCTTTCTAGATGTTTAGATGACGTTTTCTCTTGTATCCAAACCCACCACATACAACAAATCCAACATCAATAATTATATATTCAATACCAATCCGGACAGCCCACACAACATTCCAAACAGCCCACATTCATAACATGCAATAATGATTCACATACGGCTACTACATTCTCAAGTTACTTCTAATAGTTCGTAGCCTTAACGTTTGCATGTAATAACTTATAACAGCCCATCCAACATACAACACAATGCATAATCTTAATTATCATTAATCTCCCAAGCTCAATAAGAATAAGAACAACGTGTCAAAACAGTCCGCACATTACAACACCAAATAATAGTCTACATGCGATTATGACACGTCCAATTTATTCTTGTTAGTCTATAGTCATAACATTTCGTCGAAACAATTCTATAACATCCCAACCACTATTAAAACATGATGTATATTCTTAACTATAATTAGTTTTTCCAACTTAGCCAAAACAACATGTCCAAAACAGTCCCTAACCAACAACATGTACAAAACAGTCCCTAACCGACAACTTAAAAATGTTCGGAATTCTTGCAAACGTTTACGAACATACTAAGCAAACCACATATGATTCTTACAAATTATTTCATGTCTTATTTTCATATAATTTCAGTAAGTTATGACCAGCTATCCACACGATAAGTAAAACATCAATCCATACGCAACTAAGCTACATCGTCATCTCTATAATTCTTACAACAATTCACAAACGACTTTGGTTTCAACTCCAACCATTAAACACCTTCATTTCCATCATAAAATTCATAAAAATAACAATCAAAATATCAAGTAAAATCAGTTCACTAACTTCTTACAAAAACAGTCCATACACGGTTTCAACATGCTTCAACATCACTCACATAAAATCATAGATTCAATTATTTTCATACTAACACAACTTCACCCTTAACCTTCCAATTCTTTTCATTCTTTTAACATGAGATCTATGATAGCAACAACTATAATTATTAAAGAAAATCAGTCCACCATTTCCACCAAAACAGTCCCTACGGCCACAATACCATTCCAACACCAACATTCATGATTTTATGCATGCAATTCATGTTCATCAAGTTATAACCATACTTCAACATCAACATATATAACTCCATGGTTACTATCATGTTCCAACATCAACACACATCATTTCATGCATACAACTTATATTTACACATCTACATCACCCTTAACACATGAAAAGGAAAGTTAGATCTTACCTTGACAACTTGACTTCTCAACTTGGCTAGAGTTTGTGACTTGAAATGATAATGGTTCTTGTTGCTCCAATGACTCTCTTCACGTTTCTAGGGACCTTATAAAGGGTTGAAACACCTTGGAAAATAATTTTTGGATCAATACTCAAGGAGCTAAATTTCAACCCTCTTGGCCGAATGGCTCTCCTCTCCCTCTCTAGGTTTTCTAGTTTTCTTCCTTTGTGTTGTGAAGTTGAAATGAATGTATTTGCTGATTTCCTTAGTCATTAGTTGGTTAAACTATAATGCCTACAAGGTGGACACATGCTCCACTCATGGCATTGAGTCACTCCATTAACTTTATACAAAAATTCCATTTCTTTCTCTCCTACTTTCGGCTAGGTGTTGCCTGAATTGTCCATCTTTGTTTCCTTTCTTCTTTCTTTTCAATTGTTTACAAGACAATTGCATGTGTAGTGGATGATTCATACACTAACCCTTCTCCATTGTAATCATACAAGATGAATGGTCAATATTTAATGTGAAATGATTCCTCCACCATGTTATGTCTTCATAAAATAATGCATGCTTTCATAAAGTAATGGATGCT
Organism: Lycium barbarum; assembly: GCF_019175385.1. NCBI lineage: Eukaryota > Viridiplantae > Streptophyta > Magnoliopsida > Solanales > Solanaceae > Lycium > Lycium barbarum. The sequence goes on from NC_083348.1 coordinate 25,520,373, forward strand.
TCAATATTCAATTGCATGCTTCAACTTTTTCTCCTCCAATTTTCAGCCATTTGGCCGAATACTACATGTATATTTCTTCCAATTTAATTGTCCACATTATAATGAAAGTGTAGTGGATGAACCAACATTAAATGCATATTTGTATGTCTTCCATAATAGCCTTGTTTTAGATGACTTTGAGTCATCTTTTGGACCTTGCACGTTGATGTCCTTCTTGGTTCATTGTTGTCACAAATTTTTACTTAACACCACAATTAAGTCATTCCTAATTTCCAATAACATTTTTATACTAAGTAAAATTTATAACCGATTAGTTCTAGTTTAGAAATTAAAAATCCGAGGTTTCTATCTCACGTCGATTCCTTCGCGAATAACTCGACGTATAAAATACGGGGTCTAACATAGGGTCCTTTAGATTAATTTTAAAATCTGTCCCGACTCAGTTTCATGGACCAACATACGGTCCGTATCTTTTATATCGACCGTATGTCTGACCGTATCATTGGTCCAGTGAAGGTTGCCATTCTGGGCAGAATATACGTCCTAACATACGGCCAGTATATTTTATACAGTCCGTATGTTGGACCGTATAATGCCCAGCTTTCCGAAACTAGTTCTCGTTGACTCGTTTGATCTCCAATCCTTATGGAACCTTCTTAACACTTGTTTAATACCTCATTAACAGTCTAAGGGACGTTATAACTCTTCTCCAAGACATCATTAAGTCGTCATTAACTTGGTACTTTGTAAATCTTTTCCGATACATAACGTATACCTCGCCTTTCTTGGCGAACTTCCTTCTCTTACCTCGAATGTCTTTGAAATCTCAGTGAGGATCATTAAATACTATTTATTGCATATAGAAACATCGTATACTTCGTGCCTTTTATTAGTCCATTCACTATGCCTCAACATGAAATTTTCCGAGGTGTAACACTTACAATCTATAATTCCTACTTCTTAAGATTCCTTCTGAAGTAACCTATTCTTATTCATCTCCTAATTATGCTACAGGACTTAATACCAACGTCATATGTCTCATTAGGGACTTATGAGCCCTATACCAAACATATTTCATAGTGCATTTCTTAAGAGCACGATTTTGGAGTGACATAAGGTTGTTATACTTCCGATCACATTATGAAGGACCGATATCAATATTATGAGTCTCAATAAAGCTTAAGATCTGATTCGTATCATATTTGAAGAACATCGCTAAGGGTCGAACAACACTGATACCCTTAATTTTTAAGGATGGAGCTTTTGAAACAATACTCGTTTACATCTCAAATCATTTTAAAACATGCCAAAAAGAAAGAAGGGTTAGCCTTAACATAGCTTTGTCGCATACGTGATTAGCTCAACTTATGTTTCCAACACTCGCCAATCTACAATCAAGGTAAAGGAAACCGTAAGCAACTCGAAAAAGGTTCATACAATACTTCTCTAAGCTCGTAATTAACTTTCGTAAATTCGGGCAACATTTGCCTTGTTATCTTGGCTTTCCTCTAACTCCAACTCAATTCAACAACACAACATAATAGCAACAACAACTTACATACAAACTACCATATCAACTCAATCAAGAATCATGCCACAATCCCTTTTTAAATAGCTCAAGAACATGAAATCTCAACTCTTATGTTTTAGTCCAAATCTATATATATATATATATATCTTCCATCAATTCCTTTCATAAACACATAGAAATACACAACAACATCAAGAACATCTTATTCATGTTATTCACCTTAATTTCTATCCATAACAACATCTACATATTCCTCAAAACAGTCCAACAACACCAACTCTTTCAATTTGCAACTTTAAATTCTAGTTCATATCTAATCTATCTATTCAACTTAATCAACTCAATACAACCTTGAACAGAAGAAATAACACAATAAACTTACCTCTTACAGAAACTTCAAGTCGAAACCCTAACTTCTCCTAACTCACCACAAGCCTTTATCCATCAACAACACCATACAAGTGCATTTACTTGTCCCTCTTGAACTTTTGGTGTAGAATTTAGGTGAAATCACTTAGTTTTGACTTAGGGTCTTTATAAACTTACTTGGGAGGGTCTTAGGAGCCTATGGACGAATTTTGATGTGAAAATAATGAAAAATGAACCTTGGAATGTATTTAAATTTAACTAAGGTCGGTCACTACCAAGGAAATACGGTCCATACATTGCAATCGAATAATTTTGTACGGGCTGTAACTTTCACCGTACTTCTCCAATTTGCGATCTTTCACTTGCATTGGAAAGAAAACTTTCTGAACTTGAATTTACTTAGGTTATGCTTTCCATAACTCCTCATATTATAGGAGATACACCTCCCTCAAGTTGGACAAAAAATCTTGTCCAGAATTTTGCCAATGTTTTTTCCAAAGTTTCAACAAACTTAATTTCTTCGATTCACTTAACATCCACCCCTCCCGATACTTACTAAACATGATTTCAAACTCTCATGTACGTAGAATGAACATGTATAATCTCTTATGATCTCGACAATAACCTCGCTTTCTAAATCTATGTCGACCAACTCACGGCGAAACTCTACGTGCAAAAGTACGAGGTGTTGTCACGACCCAACTAGAGGGCAACGACGAGTACCCGGAGCTAGCCTACTGAGAACCACTCTCATTCCTCATCCGCTTCATCCTGTATAATTACAACTCTCAACCATCAATATCTAATATGAAACAATCTTCCATTACTCCTCAAACATGTATATATATCTAGACAAGCCCATGAAACTACAAAATGACATACAAGATAAACACTAAGAAGACCAAGAGACATCTACTACCCACACATATGTCTACGAGCCTCTAACTGGAGTGCTGAAATCATAAGGACGGGACAGGACCCTTCCATGCCCCAAATATGTACAGAAAAGAATATACCAATAAGCGGCAACTCCGGAGTAGTGGAGTGCTCCTGTATATGTGCTGAGAAAGTGCCTAGGTGTCCGGACTGTCTCCCTGTCCACTTGCGGGCATGAACGCAAAGTCCATAAAAGAAAGGACATCAGTACGAATAATGTACTGAGTATGTAAGGCATGTACAACAACATAATAAATATATCAGAGAGCATAAGATGAAGGGTAACCTGTAACTGATTGCCTCTTAAGGTGGAGTCATGCATGCTACTTTTAAAAAAAAATCATATCATATATACATATACATAAGTAAACTGTCTGAATCAAATATCAACATTAGCCTGCGTCCAGGCCTCACGCGTCCGAGGTAATCATCTCACGCCGCCCACTAGTGGTGACTGCCCGGCCAACTAGGCCCGATGTAATCATCATCATAAGCCGCCCACTTACGCCCAGCGTAGTGGTGTCTGCCCGGCCAACTAGGCCTGGTGTAATCTGTTACACCTCGGAAATTTCTCCATACTTGTATGGTGAGTGGAATGATGAAAAGTTTGAGTGTATGGTGTTTGTTAAGGCGGGAATGGCTAATTATGAAGTTTTGGAAAATAAGAAAGTCGCGGAAAATCTTTCCGTCCAGTGGTCGTATATGGCACTATACGTCCCGTAAGGTGATTTACGGATCGTATAATGCAATCGTCCACCAGCTTGTCCAAAATCTCAACTTTCTGTAAATTGTGAAAATGGTTAAAAACGACTTGGAGGACGGCCCGTAAACTAGTTCACGGACCGTAAACCTCAGTCGTAAACTGCCATGTTCCTCAGCCAAAACTTTCTGTCTTTGAAATGGTTAAATACGGCCATGGAGGACGGACCGTAAATCAAAATACGATCCGTATATGGTTGTTTACGACCACTGTTCATCCTGACAAGAATTCATTAAAGATCAGTTTTTGTGATTATTAAAAGGGACTTGGACTTCAACTCATTTCATTAGTCATCCATACAACTCAAGGACATTCTAGAACTCTCCAAATATTTCCTCCACAAGAATTCAAGAGAATCAAAGGGAATATCAAGATCATCACCACTAAATTCATGAAAATAAGTGTAAGAACACATCAAAGGATCTTCTAAATCAAGAAATTCCCAAGAAGGTGGAACTAGGGTTTTGGCTAATTGAAGTATTTCAACTGAAGGATTGTTCAACCATCACCCAAGGTAAGTTTCATGATTTTTCCATGTTGTTTGAAGTATTGGAAGGCCTAGACACTTGAAATGTAGAAGAACATAGAAATGGGTCATCATTGAGTGAATAGTGACATAAATGAATGATAGTGGAATTGAGCTATGAATATTGAAGTGTTGTGAATACAAGTACGTTATAAATGATGTTTATATCATGAAACAAGCATTAAATGCATGAAAACGCAAGGATGAGCTAGAAGTAGAAATAAGGGAAAATTGGAGGAAAATGGTGGATTTTGCCAAATGTACGTAAATGACGATTGTCGATGATGATATTGCTAGTAATATTATGGATGTTGGGAGTTGATATAAAACATGAGAAAAATGGTATGAGCGAAGGAAGCGTTGTCCGACTGTTTCAAGAATTAGCGATGTGTTCTTGTAGTTAGTTTACTAATGTTGATACGAATTCTCTTATGAAGGTAACGACGTGATATCGACGGAGAACAAGTGAGCGATATCTTAGCTAGACCAAGGTATGTGAGGCTATTCCCTTTCTTTCAAAGGCATGATCCCTAGCTTACGATTTCATAAATGCTCCCATCTTTTCCTTGCTATCAAAGGTTAAAAAGTCTAAGATTCCGAAGCATGATTTCCTTCTTGATATTCCATAAATGTTTTCCAAGTACTCCTATTTTCCAAAACCAAAGGTTGTGATTATGTGAGTTCTTATGATAACGACGAAGGATATTTTTTTCAATGACAACGATGATGTCAAAAGTGAGAATATCATTATGATGACTATGATGAGAACGATCTTATGTTTAAAAGTTTCAAGTTTACGATTTCAAGGACTATATGAGAACGTCGAACTATTTACTGATTTCTCAATTTATTCATGGATAGTGACTTTATTTCTAAATCTTCCAAAGTATATGAATGGATGCCTTATGAAGTTCTTGATTTTATTCTATGCTTTCTTTTAATGATATTCCTCATTGATAGTCTCGCCTTATAATAATTGTTCCTTCAAGGTGAGACAAAGCGATGATGATTACTCCATAACATAATCGGAGACCTTCGACCTTACGTCACTCCGACGTACTTACAGCTTTTCTTTGGGCTCTCAAGCATGCTATGTATATTATGTATGTATATATATATATGATATGAAAATGTTTTCAGGGGAAATGGGGAAGGTGAGGCGCTATAGACGCATAGCCACCTGGTCAGCTGGCATATTATGATTTCATCCCGGACGCGGGATATATAGGTTATGGATCGGGCCATACGTTCCTCGGCACTAACTTATTATATTTATGGATCGGGCCGTACGTTCCTCGGCACTAACATATGATGACATATGGATCGGGCTGCGCGTTCCGCAGCAATTTACTATATGATGCTTTATGAGTATGCATGCATGGATCCGCCTTAAGAGGCAAGCAGTTATCGATTATCTCCTTGTACTTACTTTACTTTCTTATTCTTACTTTATTTCTTGATGTATGCCTTACATACTCAGTACAATGCTCTACATCCTTTTCTTTGGATGCTGTGTTTATGCCCACAGGTAAACGGGAAAGCGGTCCAGACTGATAGGAGTCACTAGCCGAGCTGAAGAGCACTCCATCTTCCGGAGGTGCTAATTGGTTGTTCCCTTTGTGTATATATTTGTATGTCACTCAATAGAGGCTCGTAGATGCTCGATGTGGGTTGTGTGGTTCCACAACGTAGGTAGTACGAATGTGTATAAGTATATTGAAATATGTTTTTGTATTAACGCGTTATATTTTTGTAATGAAAAGCAAATCTTCTTTTTAAAGCTAACCGGAAATAGATGAATGATTGTTAAATGGGTTAGGTAAATAATAGTACGAGCGGTGCTCGGTGGTTAGCCCCGGGTACCCATCGCTGCCCCTAGCCGGGTCGTGAAAGAAGTGGTATCAGAGCAGTTCGTCCTAGGAAGTGTCTACGAGCCGTGTCTAGTAGAGTCTTGTTTATCGGTGTGTTGTGCACCACATCTATAAACAGGAGGCTACCAGGCAGTTAGGAAACATGACCATCTTTCTTCTTGATAGATCGTGCGATAGAGCTGTGTTATAAGATTATTCCTCTCCTAACGGTGCGTTCACATTTCAGCAAAACCAATGAAGGGAAGAGCTACGACGGCCCAGAAGGGCAAGATGGTGGTTGAAGAAGGGCTTGATCGAGAGCCGTCTATGGATATGGAGGAGGGCGAACCCCAGAATAACGCCCCACTTCGATTTTCTCATACCTCGCCCACTTTTAAGGATCAGAGAGAAGCCTCGATCTTAGCTCCAGTACCCCCCGTTCCTTCGCAAGATACCGCGGGCTAAGAGATGAGACAGGCCATTCTTTTACTGACTCAATTGGTAGCCGCTCAGACTCAGCGGCAGAATGCGAGTCACGATGACAGGGGTTGGAGAAAGGGAGTTAATTCCTTTGGGTCTGACCGTGAGATTAGAGATGCACCTCCACAGTTTCCCAGACCCAGATTTGATGGACCTGCTTATTCAAGGTCATCCCAGAGTCTCAGAGTTTCTCATTCTCGGGTTCAGAGTGATTCCGGTCAGAAGGGGTCACCAGTACCACGATGTGTTCAGTGTCGCAGGTTACATTGGGGACCGTGTCGTCAGGGCTCGGATGTTTGTTATGCCTGTGCTAGGCCAGGCCATTTAAAGCGAAATTGTCCATCGCTACGTGGTAAAAGTGAGGTTCGGACTACGGGAATGGTAACGGGCTCTTCATCATCGACACGCCCTCCAAGGTCAGGGCCACAGGGGCTAGTAAGCAGTGATAGAGACCGAAGAACGCCTAGTCCAAGCGGATCCCAGCATCATACCCAGGCGTTAGCTGAACGACGGGATCCTGAGTCTTCCCCTGATATTACTCCAGGTATATTGCTAGCACCCTTTTATGATTAATGCGAATACGTGTGCAAGTAAGCCATATGGTAAATGTAATGTGACTGACTAAAAAGGATAACAGGTTGAGTATGCCTGCTTCATGAGGCTACCCTATGATATGAGCAGGTTTGCAAACGAGATCAAGAAGTGTCACTCTATAGGATGGATTATGATCTGGGTACAGTGAGCCGTAACAAGAATTGTCATGTAAAGTATAGCGAGAAGACGCCTAAGGGCATGGATGATATCTTTAGTTGGGCGTATAAGGCCGAGACTACGGTAAAGATAAATAATGAAAGTAGGATAATTAGTAGGAGGAAGGTCAACGCGATGGGAGCGAGATGGGGGGATGATCAGGACGGATAGAATTAGTTTTAGGCAGCAAGGCACGGATTGACACAGGTGGTGTATCCTAAAGAACAAAGCGGTACTAAGTTAAGAATATGGTTCCTCATGCGAAGAGTCAAGGATCGATTATTAAGTGGGAGGAGATAAGATAGCAAAGAGGAAATGTACGAAGTACGAGTGCCTAAAGAATAGTGGCGTGGTAGTTAAAGGAGAATATATCTCCTACAAATATCCTATACCAAGTTAGAACGAGTGAAGTGAATGAGGTAAAGAGTTGAAGAGGAAAAGATGATCATGAGTTTTGAGTTTACTGTACGACGATGAAGCGATGGAGTAGAGTTATAACTAATAATGATAGTGGTACAATGCGGATATGAAATCGGTTCCAAGCGCAAACAAGAGTAAGAGAATAAGGAGGCATGGGGAGCATTAGCGGCGTAAGAGAGACCTAAGCCCTAGGGAAACGAAGGTGGCGTTACAAGCAATTTTGAGCGCCGAAGAAGAGGACGAGTGACATTAGATGGGTGGCATGGATAGCTAGACCCACTATTAATGTAAGCATCCCTATGGGGCAGGAAGTTGTTAATCGGAGCAGATTCAGATACAGACACATAACTACTGGATGAGCTAAGTAACGTACGTTTTTGCTCGGAGTGTTATATCGGGTGAATTTCTTGGTTATAAGACTGTAAGGCGAGTACGCTAAGACTCCACGACTCCACGTATGAATTGTTATAGCCATAGACTGTAGGGGACGGAATAAGTAAGGCGTAGTGTAGCCAGGAGTACGTGGATTCGATATTTAAAGGTACGAGTAAAACCCTTAAAAGGGGGGAAGCAAATAGAGAGGACACTAGTGTGAAGGTTGAAATGATGAACCCTACGGGAGTGTATTGACTAAAAGTGGTGGAATAAGGACATGTGAAAGCAAGAAGAAGGGGGAAGAAGAAGAGTCGTGAGTCGGCAAAGATAGTAATACACTGGTGACGGGCAGAGGTGGACCCACAATTCTCTAAGATTATACCACCTCATCGTCCCTCTAAATTATAAATCTCAGATGAATTTGTAGCGAAGTATAAGGCCGATCTGTGAGATGTTGTGTCCCATAAGGTCCCAAGTGGCGCAAAACGAGGAATAAAATTTCAAAACTCTGATTGCGTGACATAGTTGGAGGAGAGTCGAAATCAGTTTAGAGAGTACTGATTAGTCACTGTTACTCTTCCAGCAGAATGGAAACTCTCGTTTCTCTGCCCTTATATTGATTTAATGACTTCCGGGATTGAATACTCTTTTAGCCCAAATGAAAATATAACCCCGGAGAATGTTGTGAATATAGTGGGTGACGGTAGCCCCAAGAAGAAGGCATGCAGGCCTGAGACACAGAATAATTCATGATATTAACATGGGTCTATTTGTAAAGTTACCCCGTTCTCGAGGTAAGGGCGTTAGCGAAAGGGTCATTGAGAAGGATATTGACACTTAGATGAATATGACCATGGATATGGCATACAGATGAATATGACTATGGATGCGAAAACAGACATGGATACAGGTATATGGATGGATGGGTACAAATGCGAATTGCGCAAAAAAGAGTATGTAATTCGTAGATGCTTACGCGTCGCCAATGAGACCAAGTGAACACTTAGGAGAGGAGTAAGAGGTAAAGTAAGGGTGAGAGAGTCATGATGCCCGGGGTAAGTTGAAGGAGGGTATATGGTGAACAGAACTGAAATGTCGAGTTGGAAATTACTGTGAGAGACAAATGGAATAATTGCTTGGGGCATAGTATAAGTACAGGTTACATACTCACCATAGTAGCCCGAGGATATGACAACCTACAAGAGCGATAGAATTACGGAATAAAGGGGGAGTTAGGTTCCGATGCATTAGCTCCTATAAGATCGTATGCAACAAGCAAGGTAGCTTATAAATATGTTAGAACTCCCGCTAGGAGCATGTCAATAAAATGATGCTCAAATGACAAGAGAGTTGATGTATGAGAAAGTACCCTTTGCCGCATTAGATAGGTAAGTGCGAGGACTTCGAAATAAGGAGGTGTCTTAAATCAGAGTTTGATGGCAGAAACAATAATCGGGAAGGAATACTAGGGAAGCCAAAGTGAATGCGGAAGCCAAGTATCCGCACCTAGTCGAATCTCCAGGAAAAGTCCATGATGGTATGTATGTTTTAATTTTATGTTTTTAGTCGTGTGTGGCCATAAATGTGTTAATATTGTGATATGGACCTGTGAAGCGAAGATATTGTGGGTTATTGTAATGGAAAAGGTAGTGTCAAAATTACAAAGGAAACTCCGGCAAATTTTCTTAGAATCCCCGCTAATTTAACATTCGAGGACGAATGTTTCAAAAGGGGGGAAGAACCATACTTGTATGATGAGTGGAATGATGAAAAGTTTGAGTGTATGGTGTTTGTTAAGGCGGGAATGGATAATTATGAAGTTTTGGAAAATAAGAAAGTCGCGGAAAAATTTTCCGTCCAGTGGTCGTATATGGCACTATACGGCCCGTAAAGTGATTTATTAAAAGGGACTTGGACTTCAACTCATTTCATTATTCATCCATACAACTCAAGGACATTCTAGAACTCTCCAAATATTTCCTCCACAAGAATTCAAGAGAATCAAAGGGAATATCAAGATCATCACCACTAAATTCATGAAAATAAGTGTAAGAACACATCAAAGGATCTTCTAAATCAAGAAATTCCCAAGAAGGTGGAACTAGGGTTTTGGCTAATTGAAGTATTTCAACTTAAGGATTGTTCAACCATCACCCAAGGTAAGTTTCATGATTTTTCCATGTTGTTTGAAGTATTGGAAAGCCTAGACACTTGAAATGTAGAAGAACATAGAAATGGGTCATCATTGAGTGAATAGTGACATAAATGAATGATAGTGGAATTGAGCTATGAATATTGAAGTGTTGTGAATACAAGTACGTTATAAATGATGTTTATATCATGAAACAAGCATTAAATGCATGAAAACGCAAGGATGAGATAGAAGTAGAAATAAGGGAAAATTGGAGGAAAATGGTGGATTTTGCCAAATGTACGCAAATGACGATTGTCGATGATGATATTGCTAGTAATATTATGAATGTTGGGAGTTGATATAAAACATGAGAAAAATGGTATGAGCGAAGGAAGCGTTGTCCGACTGTTTCTAGAATTAGCGATGCGTTCTTGTAGTTAGTTTACTAATGTTGATATGAATTCTCTTATGAAGGTAACAACGTGATATCGACGGAGAACAAGTGAGCGATATCTTAGCTAAACGACCAAGGTATGTGAGGCTATTCCTTTTCTTTCAAAGGCATGATCCCTAGTTTACGATTTCATAAATGCTCTCATCTTTTCCTTGCTATCAAAGGTTAAAAAGTCTAAGATTCCGAAGCATGATTTCCTTCTTGATATTCCATAAATGTTTTCCAAGTACTCCTATTTTCCAAAACCAAAGGTTGTGATTATGTGAGTTCTTATGATAACGACGAAGGATATTTTTTTCAATGACAACGATGATGTCAAAAGTGAGAATATCATTATGATGACTATGATGAGAACGATCTTATGTTTAAAAGTTTCAAGTTTACGATTTCAAGGACTATATGAGAACGTCGAGCTATTTACTGATTTCTCAATTTATTCATGGATAGTGACTTTATTCCTAAATCTTCCAAAGTATATGAATGGATGCCTTATGAAGTTCTTGATTTTATTCTATGCTTTCTTTTAATGCTATTCCTCATTGATAGTCTCGCCTTATAATAATTGTTCCATCAAGGTGTGACAAAGCGACGATGATTACTCCATAACATAATCGGAGGCCTTCGACCTTACGTCACTCCGACGTACTTACAGCTCTTCTTTGGGCTCTCAAGCATGCTATGTATATTATGTATGTATATATATATGATATGAAAATGTTTTCAGGGGAAATGGGGAAGGTGAGGCGCTATAGACCCATAGCCACCTAGGTACCCGTCGCGGATTTTTTTAAAGCTAACCGAAATAGATGAATGATTGTTAAATGGGTTAGGTAAATGATAGTACGAGCGGTGCTCGGTGGTTAGCCCCGGGTACCCGTCGCGGCCCCTAGCCGGGTCGTGACATAATCTTACATAAAATTAAGAATGCATGTGAGCCCAATTAAATCTACAACTCTATTGGAGTGACATAAGGCCGATAGCATCCAATTATATTATGGAACAATCATCATCACTTTGTCTCACCTTGAAGGAACTAGTTGTTACACCTTGGAAAATTCCCCGTTAGCGTATAGTGAATAGGATAGCGAAGAGTACGAGGTATACGATGATTTGGATAAGTAAGAAATAGCATTTGATGATCTTAATCTAGATTCGAAGGCAATTGATTAAAAGGATGAAGTTTGGCAAAGAAAGTAAAGGATATGTTATGTTTCGGGTAAGAATTATGGCATAATGATGTCTTAGAGACAAGTAACTACATCCCTTAGATTGGTATTCAAGTGCTAAACAAGTATTAAGAAGGTTCCATAAGGATCGGAGATCAAACGAGTCGACGAGAACAAGTCCCGGAAAGCTGGACATTATACGGCCAGACATACTGGCCGTATAAAATCCACGGACCGTATGTCCAACCGTGGATTCAGCCCAGCATAACATAGCTCACTGGACCCAACATACGGTCCAACATACGGTTAGGGAAAAATATACGGACCGTATGTTGGTCCATATAAGTTGATCCGGCCGGCTTTTAATTCAATATAAGGGACCCTTTTTCATTTCATTTCAATTGACTTCCACTCTCTACACTTCAACAAAACTCTAGAATATTCTCTCCACTCCTCATCCACAAGAAATCAAAGGAAAGCCAAGATCAACTACTTCAAATCCATGAAAATAAGTGTATGAAACCTAGCCAAAGTTCATCTACCTCAAGAAATCCCAAGAGAAGTGAAATAGGATTTTGGTGCTAGATGGGTATTTACCTTCAAGGATTGTTCAACCATCATCTAAGGTAAGTTTCATGACCATACCATGTTGTTTAAGGTATTGGAAGGCTAAGACACTTGAATTATAGAAAGACATAGAAAATGGGTCATAAATGAGTGAATAGTGTCATTGTTGAATAGTGGTTGGGATGAATCATGAATGATGGTATGTTGTGATTGTAAATGCGTCATAAATGACATTTAGACCATGAAATAAGTATTATATATGAGAAAACGTGATAATGAGCCATAACCACAATTGTGGCAAAATTGAAGAGAGATGGCGAATTGTGATAAATGTATACAAATGATCATTGTTGTTTGCCATATTATGAATGTTGTTGTGAGCATTTGAGAGTTGATATAGAATGTGGGGAAAGTAGTATAAGCAAAGGAAATGCTGCTCAATTTTCCCTAGAAATAGTAGCTCGCTCTTATAGTTGACTAACTAACGTTAATGCGAAATTCTCTCTTGAAGGTAGAAACGTGACATTGAAGGAGAACAAGCGAACGATAGCTTAATTAAACGTAAAAGGTATGAGAGGCTAGTCCTTTCTTTCTAATGGCATGAATCCTATATCGTGACTCTTCTTTCCTTTTCATGAATCCTTATATTCCGAAAAGCTAAAGGTTTATGTCCATGAATAGCGATATAAGATAAGAGATATGTTATGAGTCCTATAGTGATGATGATGATGAGTTAAAGTATAGAGACTCTAGAGTTCATGATATGATGATCCTATGACGTTAATGCTGTTATTTATTGCTTACACTCACCTTATATGCTAGTTCCTTCAAGGTGAGGCAGAATGTCAATGAATGCTCCAATATAATCGGGGGATCACGACCTTACGTCAACCCGATAAAGTATAGTTGCCCTTAAGTCTTTATGCATATTATGATGAACATATTATGATAAGTTTAGTGTGATTAGAATATTGTGATATAACACCGCGCCTATATGGTCGGGCAGTCACCGCTAAGGCGGGCAGCGTATACAAAATGGCCAGATGGCTTGGGCAGACACCACTAGTGGGCGGCATGAGATGATACCCCGGACGCAGGAGGCCTGGACGCAGGCTAATGTTATGATTATTACACCGATCCGATATAGACGGGCAGCATATACATTATCACATTGTACCTATATGGACGGGCAACATATATATATATATATATATATTTACGCATACATGACATGATGATGATTATGAGTAAGCCAGCATGCATTATTCCCTTTATACTTGACAGTCAGATACAGATGTTCCATATTGTTATTTCTTTTATACCATTATCTTATTTCATTTTTTATGCCTCTCGTACTCAGTACAATGTTCGTACTGACGTCCGTTTTCCTTGGACTCTGTGTTCATGCCCACAGGTAGACAAGGAGGTGAGCTCGATCCGGATTCGTAGGAGCCAGTAGCTGATTGAGAGTACTCCATTGTTCGGAGGTTCTTATGATGATTCTTTTGTGTATAGTCATGCATATGTATATGTATTTTGGGCATGACGGGGTCTTGTCCCGTCCTTATGTTTAGCACTCCAGTAGAGGCTCGTAGATATGCAGTGTGGGTTATATGGTCTCACGAGATTGCTAATATGTGTATGTCTTATTTTGATAGCCTAAAGGCTTATATTTATAAAAGTATTTTTGTTTTCAAATGAAAGATGATTTCCTTACCATAAGGCAGACATAGGGAGAAAGTATGGAAGATAACTCACGAAGAGCACTTTACGCCAAGATGAACTACGATATTTTTAGACCATGATTTGAATCCCTTGTATCGGGCAAAAATTGCGCCGTACCTAAGTATGCAGTGACATGCCCTAAAGGGTAATGAAAAGAGCAAGAAAGGTCTCTAAGCTAAATTTACAAAGGGTGTTAGAGAGGATGAAGAACCCAAAGAACACTTGGGATGACAATGACAATTGTAACAAAAGGAACAACGATTGGTAGTTTGGAAATTTTTGAAGGAAAGAAAGAACACTGCTCCTATGAATGGAAATAAAACAGTTCACCGGATATTAGAAAATAGTTCATGGACCACTAATTATACTGAACACGAGAGCATATGCTATGGAATTATATGAACCGTCAACGTGAAGCTATGCCCAACTACAATTGTAAGAAGGCCACATCAAAAAGCCAACAAGGAATAACGACTGACGAAACGATCGCCGATACAAGGAAATCGAAGATAAGTATACTTGCGTTGCAAGAGAGTCGTAATAGAAGAATTGCGTGGTCCTATGCTTCTGCGATTGTATTGATAGATGTGAGAGAAGAAAGTAAAGAAAAAGTTGTAGCAGGAGCTCAAAGATGTTGCGAGCTATGAAATTAGTTGAACTCGGATTATAAGTTTGCCATAAGTGTAACTAGACTGCGAAGGATAATAAATGGTGAAGAAACATTACGTATATATGTATTTCAGATAATGATATACTGGCCTTAGAAAGGAACATAACCATTAGGTTCACTAGCGACACAGTTATGCTTGGTAACCATTTGGAATGTAAGGGTAAAAGAGATGGCGATAAGGATGTAAGGATTAGAGAGCCTGACTAATGGACTACAGAAAAATCGGTACAGTGTATATCTAAGATCAACGGGTAAAAAAAGGATAGCCCGAGATGGCACCGAAGGAGTGAACACAAAGAGGGCACCGTAGAGAGAGAAAGGTAGCAGTCCACTAACAAGGAAACAAGGAGCAAAAACAAAAGAGTACTTACAGGACGATGAATAGTTATGGCACGACAAGTCAAGACTACAATAGTGGAGAAAGAACAAGAGCGAGATGCTAGTTAATTTTCGAACATGTACATGAGGACAAAGAAATGAAAGAAGATGACTGAAGGAAATAAAAGATTTAACAAAGAATGAGAAGAGACTGACCCAAGTTATAGTTTTAGCAAATGGTAATCGGACCCTAATGGAAAAATAATTGTTCTAACGAATCAAAGATGGTGTCGTGGGTTGGCAAATACTGCAACATTCGAATAAGCATTTATCAAATTTGAAACATAAGTACGTTGAGTTAGGGTTAAGTAAAACCACTTTGGAATATAAGGAGCAAGCATTATTAAGTATATTTAATAAGTGAAGGATGTATATAAGATATACCGGAAGGTTTTATAGGGAAATGAGTGGAAGAAATGAAGTAGTACGACTTCAGAGAAAGGATGGGTAATATTTTGTGTGAAAATTTTGGTCCAACTTAGGGGACGAATATCTCTTACCATATGACGTGCTTTGAAGTGAAACAAAAGCCTAAAATGAAGTTCTTCGAGTCTAGTTTCCAACGCAAAAAACTTCTCATCAATAGGACATCCTTGTTATGTTCCGTGTTTTCGTATAATTGGAAATCGAGAAATAATTAAGACTTGTGTGTTATGAGGAAATATTTTGATTCTAGTTGACATGACTATGTTGGTTATGAAATCATTAATGTTAAGACATCGGGGAAGGCCGAGGGTAAATTTGGAATTTTGGAAATTAGTTTCGGGAATTACAAAATGAGACTTCAATGGATTGGGCCAAGAAACATTTAACAAAAATTGAGGCCCAAGTATTATGGGTGGCCGT
Source organism: Lycium barbarum (assembly GCF_019175385.1). NCBI lineage: Eukaryota > Viridiplantae > Streptophyta > Magnoliopsida > Solanales > Solanaceae > Lycium > Lycium barbarum. The sequence goes on from NC_083348.1 coordinate 25,536,310, forward strand.
CCAAGGCCCAAGCCCCATTATTAATGGTCATGTGCTTTGCATGTGACCATTTAAGCATGTATTTAACCATGTATATCCCTAGAAAGTTCAAGAAAAAAAAAGAAAAATTTAAGAACCTCCAAAAGGAGCTCTCGGCCGAGCAACAAGGAAAGAAAAAAAAAATTCCTAGCTTTGTTTCCAATCTAAAAATCTTGTTCTTCTTGTATTCATAGAGTATGCAAGACGCTCTCCGACGTGATATAATTAGTTAAGCGAAAGAGCGACATTTGCGGCAAATCGGAATTTCAAGAATAAGGTATGATTTCTATGTTTTTATGTTAGGGAATGGATATATATGTTATAGTGATTAAAGTGGCATGAAGATTATGGAATTTTGTGGTGTTTGTGAATGGCGTGTGTGTGTATAGGGGGTGTGTTTGGCCGTGAGCCATGATAGTGTGGAAGGGTAGTGAATTTGATCTTGTTTAGTTTGTTCAATGTGTCGTCGTGGCCTTTATGTCGTAAATGGACGTTTAAGGAATTGAATTGGCGTTGGAAAAGGATTTCGGATCATTACGGGAAAGTGCATACCTTTTGTATAATTGCGTATATCATTGTATATCTTGATACTAAAGACTTTAAATATGACTTATGGTTGTTGTTAATGAATTCGGAATGAAATGATGCAAGTTAGTATGTTCGTCGGAATTGTTGACGTTTTGAAAGGAATATGGAAAGTGACGAACTTCTTGAATCTATGTATAATGTTGGAACATAATTGGGATGTGATTGAATAATCTTGAATGATTGAATGAATACAATAATGAGGACATAAGTTTGGAATTGTGAAGTTTGAATGAAAGTTGCCAACTTTTATAGTAAAGAAGAATATTGAAGTTAGAATGATTTAGTTGTGGTTTATGTTGTTTGTGACGTTTGGGTTGTTGTTGTCGATGTTTATTGAGCCGAGCTAAGTCTCGGGGGTGTTAGATATATAGGGGAAGTGTTGCCGAAATTTCGGTAGGCAGAAATGAAGTTAATGGAATTTTTAAGTTTAAGAATCTCTAATAGGTAACTTTGACCATTTGCAGATTCTGGACGAAACGGGATTTGATTTTGGGGAAAGCATAAGACGTCTATAAGGTATGTAAAGCTTCCCACTTCTTCGTTTGGCATGTCTTAGTATGTTAGGTGAATATTGGAACCTCCGGAGCATTTCTGCTCCTCGAAACCCGATCTACAAAACGACTACTATTCATTCAATTCAATTGAAGCCTAAAGGCTCTATTTTGGCTAGAATGCAACCAAATGTTCGAAACCTATCGAAATGTGATCGGGTCACTTTGAAATCATTATGTATGATCTTTTGGCCTTTAAATGTTCGTAAATGATGTTCGCCACCTCAATTTGACTCGAGGTGGGCCCGCTAACCCCGAGACACCCTATTTGTCCTATTGGGCTCCCTTTTTGGATGAAGTTCGATAAGAGATCTTCGACTTTGAAACTTCCCCCTATGAAATATGTTTTGACTATTATGATATGTTAAGTTCCGTTTGAGCCATACGTACCACTTTGGAAACCATTTGTGAGATAAACTTTCGTATGAACTAATCATTCGACTATTTTGGTTTATGAAATGACTTATGAGATTATTAAGTTTTGAAAGGCTACTTTGAAATATAATTTGCATTTGTTTGCTCACGACTCCGCTCGTGCCTCATTATGACTTCGTTCACCGGTTCCCGGGCCGGTTATGATTCGTGCGCCCTATGATAATTCGGCCGTATGCTGTGTTACGGTTCCCGAGGCCTCGCCATAGGGTCGCGTTCCGTTTGGAGTTATGCTGTGATATGGCTAGTGATGCGATACGCTCACTTATGTTTGTGTTCGGGGATGTACGGAGATTTGAAACCTTCTGGTGTTATGTTGTGTGTGGCGCCAGCGTCGGAGTGGCGACCACGTTCTCGAGCGTTTGCATGATTTCGTTTGCATTATGTATATGTATATGATTTGATACGGATTTTGGACATACTGATTGGTATTTCCCTTCTGATATCTGGTTTGCTTTCAGTTTTGGCTCATATTTCTGCACTCCGTGCTTTACATACTCAGTACCTATTTCGTACTGACCCCCTTTCTTCGGGGGCTGCGTTTCATGCCCGCAGGTACAGACATTGGTGATCCTCCACTGTAGGCTTCACTCTCTGCTCTTTCGGAGTACTCCTTCTTGACTCGGAGTCCACTTTTGGTATAGTCTTCTTTTGCTATGTATATATTTTTTACATTTGACTATTTGGGTACGGCGGGGCCCTGTCTCGCCATATGTCTTTGTTTTGAATTCGTAGAGGCCTGTAGTCATATATGTGGGGCGAGGGTCCTATGTATGTCTGTTTGATTTGTTTTCTGGTCTTACAGCGGTCAGTTTGTTATGATGGCCCTAAATGGCCCTTATGCTTATATTTGCACTTATGACCGGCGATGTCTATTCCGCCGCTTCGTTTGGATTCGATATGACATTTTGATTTGTGCGACCGCTTAAGACATATTTTGATATAACCTATGTTGATATGACTTTTATGAGATTCTGAAATACATTCGGATTTGGTAAATGAATATGTGATTTGGTCTGGGTACCCAGGTAGGGTGCCAGTCGCGGCCCACGGGGCTGGGTCGTGACAAAAGTGGTATCAGAGCAGTCTGTCCTCGGAATGTCTACAGGCCGTGTCTCGTAGAGTCTTGTTTATTGATGTGTTGTGCACCACATCTATAAACAGGGAACTACAGGGCATTTAGGATGTTACTTTCTTTGGAATCTAAGATCGTGCGATAGAGCTGTGCTATTAGGATGATTCTGATCTGACTCGCTATTGTGTTTGCAGTGATGCCTCCGAAGAAGGCAACAACGGCCCAGAAGGGCAAAGCGAGGATGGGAGAGACTAGTCAGGCACAGCGATCTACCCGGGCTCGTGTTTATGATTTGCCTGAGGTTGTGCCTCATTCTGAGGGGTCCGCTACACCCCCACTAGTACATCCTGGATCAGGACCTTCAGCAGCTCCAGAGGCCCGAGTACCCGCTCCTGAGACTCCAGCTCCTCAGCCAGGGGCGGAGGACAGGACCCTGAGAGAGGCGGTACAGTTGCTGACCACACTGGTAGTAGGACAGGCTCGCAGACGCGGGCGGAGGGACGATGATGATGATGACAGGTGGGACAGCCTGAGAGTTCGGGAGTTCTTATTATGTGGCCCTCCAGAGTTTTTCGGGTCTAAGCCCGACGAGGACCCCCACGACTTTATTCGGGGGATGCGGCGCTCACTGGACTTGGTCAGGGCTTCAGAGACCGAGTCGGTCGAGCTGGCTTCGCACAGGCTTCGAGATGTTGCCGCTCACTGGTATGAGACTTGGGAGTTATCCAGGGGTGAGGGTGCTCCCCCAGCTACGTGGGACCAGTTTGTGACTGCTTTCACCCGCCACTTTCTACCCCCAGAGTTGCGGCGGGCACGGGCCGACCGATTCTTACATTTGCAGCAGAGGGGTCGGAGTGTGCGCGAGTATAATCTTGAGTTTGATTCTCTGGCCCGATATGCACCGGCCGTGGTAGCAGACATGTCCGATCGGATGCACAGATATGTCATTGGATTGGATCGGTATTTGATCGACGGCTGCATGGCAGTGTCATTGCAGACAGATATGGACATTGCCCGACTTCAGGCCTATGCGATGGGTATGGAGGATCGTCACAGGTCTGATCATTCTGGTAGAGATCGAGACAGGAGGCCGTCCAAGAGGGCTAGGTCCGCAGGTTATTCCGGGGATTCTCGAGGCGGACAGCCTCAGCAGCAGCAGTCAGGCAGACAGCTACCTCCGTCCGGCCGGAGTACTCAGTCAGGCAGCCGGAGATTTGATAGTGCGGGACCGTCTGGGGCCGGTCAGAGCTCCAGAGCAGCAGGTTCACAGGTATCCAGAGGCCCCAGCCAGGCCAGACCACCCATGCCCCGTTGTTCTCATTGCGGGAAGTCTCATCCTGGGGAGTGCTATCGAGCCACTGGAGCTTGTTTTTCGTGTGGTGGTCAGGGCCATTTTATGAGAGATTGTCCGTAGGCCAGCGGTTCTGGTAGTGTGGCTCAGCCGACAGGGTCAGCCGCCGGTTCTTCTTCTGCTCCATCTGTTGCACGCCCTGGAGGGCGAGGTATGCCAGCACTGGCAGGACGCGGTCGAGGCCGCGGTGGCGCTTCAGGTTCTAGCGGTCCCTCGAACCGCATATATACTTTGGCCAGCCGCCAGGATCAGGAGGCTTCGCCAAATGTCGTCACAGGTACATTACTGGTTTTCTCCAGATCTGTATATGCATTGATTGACCCTGGCTCTACTTTATCATATATCTCCCCGCTTGTTGCTAGTAAAATTGGGATAGTGTCTGAGCCTATAGAGCCATTTGAGGTAGCTACGCCAGTTGGGGATTTTGTTATAGCGAGACAGATCTATAGAGATTGTTCTGTGACCATTTATGATCGTAGCACTAAGGCTGATTTGATAGAGTTAGACATGCTTGAGTTTGACGTCATTATGGGTATGGACTGGTTGTCTTCCTGTTATGCTAATGTCGACTGCCAGAAAAAGGTAGTCCGTTTTCAGTTTCCAGGGGAACCAGTTATAGAGTGGTTCGGATCTACAGCATCGCCGAGGGGTAAGTTTATTTCATACCTCAAGGCTAAGAAGATGATCCAGAAGGGTTATATCTATCATTTGGTTCGTGTGCACAATACTGCAGCGGAGATACCTACCCTTCAGTCTGTTCCGGTCGTCAGTGAGTTTCCAGATGTTTTTCCTGACGAGCTTCCTGGCCTTCCGCCTGAGCGAGAGATTGATTTTACTATAGAGTTGATGCCGGATACGCAGCCTATATCTATTCCTCCGTACAGGATGGCACCGGCTAAGTTGAAAGAGTTGAAGGAGCAGCTGAAAGATTTGTTGGATAAGGGCTTTATCAGACCCAGCACATCACCCTGGGGAGCGCCGGTATTGTTTGTCAGAAAGAAAGATGGGTCATTGCGGATGTGTATCGACTACCGGTAGCTAAATAAGGTGACTATAAAGAATAAATATCCCCTCCCCCGGATTGATGACTTGTTTGATCAGCTGCAGGGTGCTAAATATTTTTCGAAGGTAGATCTGCGCTCAGGTTATCATCAGGTGCGAGTGCGGGAGTCAGATATCCCGAAGACTGCTTTCAGGACCCGGTACGGGCACTATAAGTTCAGAGTTATGTCTTTCGGGCTGACTAATGCTCCAGCGGTATTTATGGATCTGATGAATCGGGTATTTCGGCCTTTTCTGGACATGTTTGTTATTGTGTTTATTGATGACATTCTGATTTACTCGCGATCAGCCGAGGAGCATTCAGATCATTTGAGGGTGGTACTTGGCGTTCTCCGTCAGCAGAAGTTATATGCTAAATTCTCTAAATGTGAATTCTGGTTAACTTATGTGGCATTCTTGGGCCATATTGTCGGCGCAGACGGTATTCGAGTCGATACGCAGAAGATTGAGGCTGTGCAGAATTGGCCCAGGCCTACTACTCCGACAGAGGTGCGCAGTTTTCTTGGATTGGCCGGGTATTATCGCAGGTTCGTGGAGGATTTTTCTTCTATTGCAGCACCACAGACGAGGCTTACCCAGAAAGCAGCAAAATTTCAGTGGACAGATGCCTGCGAGCGCAGCTTTCAGATGCTGAAGGAGAGACTGATTACAGTACCAGTTTTGGCTCTTCCAGAGGGATCTGACGGGTATGTTGTCTATTGTGACGCCTCCGGTATTGGGATAGGTTGTGTATTGATGCAGCACGGTCGAGTTATAGCCTATGCTTCCCGGCAGCTCAGACCGCACGAGAAGAACTATCCCACTCATGATCTTGAGTTGGCCGCGGTAATCCATGCTTTGAAGATTTGGCGACATTATTTATATGGGGTCCATGTTGATATTTGTACGGACCATAAGAGTCTCCAGTATATTTTTAAGCAGAAGGAACTAAATTTGCGGCAGCGGAGATGGCTTGAGTTACTAAAGGACTACGACGTTGATATTCTGTACCATCCGGGAAAAGCCAATGTGGTAGCTGACGCGCTTAGCCGCAAGTCCGTGGGCAGTCTGGCTGATGTTCCATCTGATAAGAAAGATTTGGTTCGTGATATTCATCAGCTGGCCAGCCTCGGAGTTCGTTTGGTGGATTCTGGAGATTCTGGGATTTTTGTTCGTCCAGTTGCTGAATCATCTATTATTCAGGAGGTAAAGCAGCGCCAGTTTGAAGATCCTCTCCTGATTCAGTACAGAGATGTGGCCCTTGATAAAGCAAAGACTCAGTTTGAGATCTCGCCTGAAGGAGTATTATTATATGACGACAGATTCTGTGTACCGGACGTTGCGGGCTTACGGCGGCAGATTATGGGCGAGGTCCATAATGCACGGTATTCTGTTCATCCTGGTTCCACTAAAATGTATCGGGATCTCAGGTGTTTGTATTGGTGGGACGGCATGAAGAAAGATATTGCTGAGTTTGTTAGTCAGTGCCCGAACTGCCAGCAAGTTAAGATCGAGCATCAGAAGCCCGGTGGATTATTACAGGAGATGGAAATTCCAGCCTGGAAATCGGAGTGGCGACCACGTTCTCGAGCGTTTGCATGATTTCGTTTGCATTATGTATATGTATATGATTTGATACGGATTTTGGACATACTGATTGGTATTTCCCTTTTGATATCTGGTTTGCTTTCAGTTTTGGCTCATATTTCTGCACTCCGTGCTTTACATACTCAGTACCTATTTCGTACTGACCCCCTTTCTTCGGGGGCTGCGTTTCATGCCCACAGGTACAGACATTGGTGATCCTCCACTGTAGGCTTCACTCTCTGCTCTTTCGGAGTACTCCTTCTTGACTCGGAGTCCACTTTTGGTATAGTCTTCTTTTGCTATGTATATATTTTGTACATTTGACTATTTGGGTACGGCGGGGCCCTGTCTCGCCATATGTCTTTGTTTTGAATTCGTAGAGGCCTGTAGTCATATATGTGGGGCAAGGGTCCTATGTATGTCTGTTTGATTTGTTTTCTGATCTTACAGCGGTCAGTTTGTTATGATGGCCCTAAATGGCCCTTATGCTTATATTTGCACTTATGACCGGCGATGTCTCTTCCGCCGCTCCGTTTGGATTCGATATGACATTTTGATTTGTGCGACCGCTTAAGACATATTTTGATATAACCTATGTTGATATGACTTTTATGAGATTCTGAAATACGTTTGGATTTGGTAAATGAATATGTGATTTGGTCTGGGTACCCAGGTAGGGTGCCAGTCACGGCCCACGGGGCTGGGTCGTGACAATCCTAGTAGAGAATTATGTACGTTACAAGCTCAGCTGACAGAGCAGAAACGCGTACTACAGTATTGCTACAGTACCGACTTGCTATAGTACTGCTACTGTAAAATGCTACAGTGACCCGACCCGAATTTGACCCTTATAAAAAGGGTAAGAAAACCCTTTTTTTCCAGCAGATTTGCCCAGAAATTTCCAGAAAATTGAAGAGAGAGGGGGGAGGGGGGGGGGGGGGGGGGGCGGGGATCACAAAGTGAGCAATTTTCAAGCGAAGAGTATTAATCGAAGCTCGAATAAACGCATGGTTGTGATTCTAGTATTGTTTTACGGGAGATTTTAGCGTGGATATTGAAGATATCTCTGTTTTAACAAGAATAAGGTATGAATCTCTTATTATTAATGTTAATTTTTGTTTATTTACGGAGATAAATTCATTAAATAATTGTATAGCGAGTTGGTTGGTTGTGGAAATTGGAAAACAGCGTGTGGGTTGTTTTATGGTATATATTGGTGTTGGAAATGATGTTATTGATGTTGGTATTGTTGGTATTGTTGTTGGTTGCTGAATTGAGATTTCGGGCTAGGCATATAAACAGGGGAGATGCTGCCCAATTTTCAGCAGGATATAAAATAGTTTGACTTGAAAGCTTAGCACAAATATACTACGATGAGTCTAACAATGGTGTGAATCCTCATAAATGTAGACTTGCGAGCTCGGACGAATAAGTGTAGATAACTGGAGGCCGAACAGGTATGTTAAGGCTCGTTCCTTTCTTTCAAAGGCATGATTCCTATGTTATGATTTCATAAATGCTTCCATAACTTCTTTGTTTTCAAAAGTTAGAAGTCTATGATTCCAAGGCATGATTCCTTTCCCGATAACCCGTAAATGTTTTTCCAAAATGTCCGTATTTTTCCAAAATAGAGGTTTATGATTTTGTAAGCTCTTATGACAACAAGGATGGACATGAACACGATATATGTATATGTATATGGGAAAATGGGAAAGAGGGCCAGAGCGCTATAGACGCGTATCCACCTGATCAGTTGGTATTATATGACATGATATCATCCCGGACGCGGGACATATGTGGCTAAATGGATCAGAGTTGACGCCTCGGCAATATGATATGTTCTATTTTCTATATACATGAACAAGAAATGTTTTTCAAAGAAAGCATTACTATGGATATATATGTATATATGTGGATCGGGCTGCACGTTCCGTAGCACTAAGCATGCATGGCACCCGCCTAAAAGTACTCATATGTACAGGTCACTCTTTTATCTTACGATATGCTCTATATTTCCATTATGTTATTATCCTTACTTGTATCCCTTATTATATTATCATTCATGCCTTATATACTCGGTACATTACTCGTACTAACGTCCCTTCTTGTGGACGCTGCGTTCATGCCCGCAGGATCAGGTAGCCAGTCGGTACGCTCCATTGATCCGGAGCTTCAATCCGTTTGGTATACCATCTTGTTACGTGCATATATGGGTACGGCAGGGCCTTGTCCTGTCCTTTCTACAGTTTGTATTCTATAGAGGTCTGTAAACAGTGATATGTAGTCGTGTTGTTATACAGCCTCGTCGGCATTTATTTTGTTGTACAGTATATATGTAGCGGCCAAATCGGCTCACGCTGTTACTCTTAGTGTTTACATTCATATGTATGTGTTGGTCGTGAGTTTCTGGTGTAGTGTCTCTTATGTTGATTGCTCAGGAGATAGTACAGCTCAGTTACAGATTGTATATGGGCCCAGGATAGTCAGTGAGAAGTAAATGCAAGCACAGGAGTGCTTGGCCAGTAGTGGTCGGGCACTTATTTTGGCCCATTGGTTTGGGTCGTTACATATGGAATAGTAGTTTATGAACTAGAAGGGGTGAAATTAGTAATCTAAAGGTCTTAACATGAAATCAAAGCTCTAGGTGATCAATTCTCATCAATACCAAGCTAGAAATACCAATAATTTACTCAAATTCGGATTTTTGGCCAAATCCCCAAATTTTGGGTATAAACCTTAACGCTAATTCTATAATTTAGCCACTAATTAGGATGAAATCAAGCAATAATAGGTTCTAATCATCAATTCCCTGCTTAATCAAGCTAACCTAACCAATAAATCAAGTTTACAAAGCCTAGAAGAAGATTTCATAAAACTCTCTTTTAAATCATTAATCTCTTAATGAACTATCATGATAATGGAATCCTAAGGTGATTAAGGAAAATGGATTAGCAAAGAAGATAAAAGGACTTACCTAAAAAATTTCCCCCCAAGAATCACCTTGAAATAATAAAGAATGGGGAACTTAGGACTTTTAATGCTCTGTTAATAAAATAACCTACCTGATACCGCTTCTGCGGCAGCGCAGCGCTCCCACCTCGATAGCCACTCAGACCGCAATGACGGTCAACCCATAATGCACTTGGCCACTTTAGTGGCCTAGCAACTGCAATAGCAGTGCCGCTGATGCGGTACTGGTGCCGCTATAGCGGGCACCAGAACAGGATTTCCCTAAATAGTAACAATCTCAACCCCGAAATCCCGACTATTACCCGAGGCCATCTGCTCACACACCACATACATAGACACACATAAAAACACGCCACGAACGCACTCGTGGCCTTAGAATTCCCAACGGAGATCTCGTTGATCGAGTCAACCCCTTATACCTAACCATCAATTCCCCAACCCAAGTCCCAAAATGCACTTGAGTGCATTGAGATCCGAACCAAATATAAGTAAGACCTCTCGAAATTGACGAATTTTCAAAAAAGGTCCGTTTATCCAAAAGTCAACTTTGAGTATACTCTTTTTCGCTTTAAGCCCTATTTTCCAAAAAAGCCACCCAAGTCAAATCCAAACACCTCGATAAGCGTGTTAACGGTCCCCTCAGGTCAAATGTGAGCTAAACAACCTCGGGAAAAAGTCAAAAGTGCCGAAAAAACTATAACGACCAAGCGGGTCATCACACCACATGACACCAAAACTGTTCCTAAGAACAGTAAGAGGCAATTTTTTAAGGCTAGGGCATTACTCCTCCTTGAAGGTAAATTTTAATCTCTACGTAGTTCATTCCCTATTCTTCTTCAATTTCCATGACTAGCTTAAGGTCCTCTAATGGTGAATGAAAGATTGGAACCCTAGAAATAGTAAACCCTTGGATAATGAATGGGTTGTTGATTTTATTATTGTTTATTCATCTAGAAGTATAGAGTATCACTTTCTAGGATGAGAATTGATTACTTATGGTGGAAATTTTATATTGAGACTTAGGGTTCTAATAAAAATAAAAACTTTGGCATAAAAACTGCTTGAAAGGGGTTGAATCAATTAGAAACCCATGAATTGGAATAGTATGATTATTGGATTGAAATTATGATAAGTTCATCACTAAATTGATGGTTTCACCATTTTGAAAGTGTAGAAGTAATTGGGTTTTCTTTTCCAATTGTTGTCCTTGTTAGAGTAAATGATGCATTACTCACTTAGCATTATATTGCTAGACTTTAAAAGTTCCGAAGCTTTGTGAAAGGGAAAAGATGTTGCGGAGTAGCTTGCATTGTTCCAGTTCTGCATCTGAGGTAGGTTACGGTCTACTTGAGTTAGACTTGGTTAGTTGAATGTATATGTAATAGAATTGATGGGAGAAAGCATATAGGTCTTCGGACATGAAATCTGGTTGGAAATTCCTAGGTTGGTACTGATTGATTGATTATGTGGGGTTGTCGCCATTACTCTATGTACGGAAACTTGAGGGGTAATTGTTGTGTTATAAGATTGAAGGAGTTCATATATACTCTTCTTTTTTTATTGAGATTACTACATATTTATTATGTTGATTAGTTAATTTACTTGAGTCTTAATATAACTTGTGGCTGATGCCTTGTACTTCTTGACATGATATTGTTGGCTGATCATATTCAATATTGACTGTTGGACTGATAATACGTTGATATTCATATTATGATGAGATACAAAAATAATGCATATAGAAAGGCATATTTGACAGGGGGTGAGGATGTGGCCTAGTTATGCGCTCATGATTCGAGGTTAGTTCCACAGAGAGTGGTGCATGGACACCATGGGTCCCCTGCAGGCCATGGCTAATTGAGCAATCATTACCAGTTGGCATGCTTGTGCACGGTTAAGATACTATTATTGTAGCATTGCATCGTACTTGTATATGTCTTGTTGATGGTCGTGGCTAGACTTATCTTATTCATGTGTTAGCTGAATTCCTGTTGATGGCATTATTTTGTTATGTGTTGTTGTGCCTATCTTGTTAATTTTATAAATGTATGCATGATACTAATCTTAGTCGGCCTAAGATATCTGCTGATACATAGTGTTTTTACTGATACTAGCTTGTTGTACATTTTATTTGAGTGCAGATTGTGTGCCAAAGACATCTTCCAGACTTTATATTTAGCTTGAGGCCAGTTCCTTATCAGATCCGAGGGTGAGCTCCTCTCCATGCCATGCCGCCTGAATATCTTTCTTATTTTGATGTCTACTTTTATTCCAGACATTATTTACATTTAGAGACAGTTGTTCATTCCTTAGACTATTATGTTTTAGAGTCCTTGTATAATGAATTTCGGATTTTGGAGTTGTAATAGTTAGATTTTTGAACCTTTATTTATATATGGCCTGACTAGACAAATTTATGATTTAATTCTAGTTACTGATTTATAATTGTTTAAATGGTTTGATAATTGGGTAAGGGGATGTTCGCTCACTAGGAGATTTAGTGTGGGTACCACTCACAGTTATTTGGGTCGTGACATCTGGTGTACTCGCCCTTGCGAGTCTTTATCCCCCCCCCCCCCCGATGGTGTTTCTCCTATAGAAGGAGGCCCGCAGGTACAAAATTTAGGGATTGATATTGGGTCTCGCTGTTGCGAGGAATTGTTTCGCAGAAGCGGAGTCGCCCCTGTGTGGATTGGTCCGCAGGCGCACATCTCCAAGATTTTAAGTGGCTTCGGACCTGCATAAATTGGTCCACAAGCGCACGCTCGCGGGTACGAGGAATGTTGCACAAGCGCACAAATCGCTGGGCAGGACCCTATTAAAATCCTATTTCGAACCTTAGGCATTTCATTCATATTTGGAGTTTGGGAGCTCGACTAAAGGTGATTTTTTAGAGATGCTTGAAGATTCTTCGAGTGGGTAAGTTCCTAATCAATCCTTCATGATTATATCCTCTAATATTATGGAATTTCATGCTAGAAATCCTGATTTAGGAAGGTTAATTGTGGGTTTTGGAACCCTAACTAAAGAGACTAAGATTCTTTCAATTGAGAAGGAATTAGTGGATATTAATGGATGGGTTTTGTTATATGAGTTATATGAAGTATGAGAAACATGATTCTAGGTTCAATTTATTGTTTTGCCTTTCGTGGCTCGAAATCCTATTTTTGGTGACTTTTGGGTATGGATTTAAAGAATGCCATTATGGGTATCAATTGATTTGTATAACTTCCTAGAATGCTAATTAGACCATATTGAAACTGTTTTCCAATAAAATTACAAGATTGACCTTTGGGATTTAGAACGGGGTCTATGGGTTGACTTTTTTCACCCAAATCTTCTATAAGGTATTATGGGTGTCGCTTGTCTCTTATTCTTACGCTTAATCTATATTTGAGCAGATTGGATCGTTCATAAGTTCTAAGAAAGGGCAAGGCTCGGTTGTGATTTGGATGGACTTCTTACAAGGCATGTTGAGACTGTAAACTCTAACTTAAGCATCGTGGTTGATAAATTCAACTAAATAAGAGGGTGTAAGGGGATAATAAAGGGGTCTCGATACTCGTGAGGTAATGAGCACTTGTATTGGGTACCAGTGACATGTTATGGAAACTTGTGCAATTTAAATTGTATAGTTAGTCTAAATGACATGTTTTGGGCACTAGCTAGTAGATAGTATGATCCTATGGATCTGTGAGTGGGGTATAAAGCCCATATTTTCTGCCTCTTTGATTGTGTGTCTATCTTGTTTGTTATGTATGGTATTCATCACTCCTAAATGCTCGTCAAAAAGTGGAAACGAAGCTAAGATAATGACTTTTTTGCGTAATCAGCTAAGAATAGGCCTTTACAGGTTATAATGAATAAATATGAGATCTTTTACTGTATTTTCTGACTTTTTGTTATTGTGCATGTCATAATCAGGCCTCATTTGGTATCTCATGCATTATATTATTTGAGGATACATATGTGGGTCTGAGGGGAAATGTTCTCGGCCGGAGTGATGATGATATCTTGAGACAAGACCTTATTGTGTATAAGAGGTTAAAGGTGGAACCTCTGTGATTATGAGAACTTGTAAAGGGAATCTTAAGTGTATTCCGGCTTCTTATTGTAATGCATGCCACATCCATGCTTATTATATATCTCATGCATACTTATCATGACTAAAAGTATGATCCTTTACTGTATGCATTGGTTTCTTGTTGTTGAGGATATCATATTCATATTGATCATGGCATCTCATATGCATTGATGGTACTAGTGAAAGGTCCGAAGGGAAATGATGTCGGACGAAGTGATGATGATTATAAGCCAATGGACTAATTAGCAGTGATATAAGCCCAAGTGGCTGAGACATGATTTATACGAGCCCAAAGGGTTGAGATATGATATGTGGAGACCGCGATTCGAGAATTTTTTGGAGCGATGGTATATGGACCTCGCCAGTCACCCATGGGTCATGATTCGTTGACATTCGAACGAGTGTATACCGGGTGATAGAGAGGCCTTGCATTGTATGGCATTACATGCATTTGCACTTTATATCAGATCATTCATCCTATCTCATTTGTTGTTATAGTGGTTTGAATAAGTTGATTGTCTATTCTGCCTTGACTTGGTTTGGATTGCCTTTTTCGGCTTTGGATGATTGACGGATTAATGACTTGGGTTCTTAGTTGATTTCTTGATAAACCAAGGACTTAGTTGCTTATTCAGTTACCTGATGTACTTATGGACAAGAAGTTTCACATAGGCTTAAATTGAAATTATTACAACTTGATATATTATCATTATTATTATTGTGAAGTAATGGATGTTAAGTGTGGAAGTAGTAATCGTAGGATAACCCTCGTCTCCATTTTCTTTAGGGTCAGTCGACGATGCTGCTGAGTACACGTTGTTTCCTCTACTCACGCTACACTTGCTGCACTCATTTGGTGTGCAGATTATATTCCTGGTACAAGTGGAGTTTAAGACACTGCTGACCTTTGTGATGGTCATCTGGACGATTCGAAGTGAGCCATCAGTTAATCCATGGCTCCGGATCTTCTTCAGTTATCTTTATTGTTGTCTTTTATTTCGGACAACTTATGTACTTTACGGATGTATGCCTAGACTTCTACATCATTTAGTCATTATTGTAGTACTGACACGAGATTCGGGGATGGTTGTGTGTTTTATTAAGATAAGAATTACTAATACTTGAATGATTTCTTTTCCGCTTTAATTCTTTCATTAAATGGTTGTTGCGGGTTTTGGATGGCTTACTAACTTGGTGGGAGTAGTGCCTTCACGACTTATGAAATTGGGTCTTGACAGACAGCTAGAGTCAGCTTTGATACATAAGGCGGCCCAAAGTCTCCAGACTCATCTCCTCAGCTTCTAATCAAGAAGCAAGCATCCAAGAATATTCTACGAACTGTCATTTGGAAGAGCATCGACAACTTATTCCAAGTTGCAAGTTCAAGTCTTAAATTCTAACTTCAAGATCAAACTTTTAGATCAAGGTACCCATCAAAATAAGGTGAGGTGATAACTGAAGATCCAAGTGAAGGTCTAAAGGCTTAAGACAAGTACAGTAGATAGGATCTTATATTTCATTTCCCCTTTTGTTCTATTTTCCAGTTTTTTATGTAATAACAGGAGCCATAGATCGGAACCTCGAAGGGACCTCACTTGATTCTCTAACACATTGTTACATCCTTCTACCCACTTGAACTACACGTGACCTGATGCCCTTATAACCTGGGGTATGTATCCTTTTCTTTTATTTCTTTTTGCCTTTCAAATACTGGTCAGGTCAAAAATCAGTCACAGTGTTCACTTCTTTACCTGAAAACTCTTCATGTTTCCAAGCAAAGAGGGACATTTTGTGAACACTTAATTTTTTTACCGAACTTAAGTTTTTACACCATTTTAATGTTTAAATATTACTTTTAGGTGTAGATTAGATATTTTAGTTTTTATTTTTACTAAGTTTTATTGTTATAAATTAGAAACTTCAAAAATAGAGTCATATTTTAGGATAAGTCTCGTTTTCATTTTTTCAAAAGAAAAGAAATTTACAAAAAATATGTTTTCTTCTAATTTAGATTTTAATAGTTATGCTAGTTAGTTTTAATAGTTTTCTTAATGATATTTCTCTTTTGACTAGCTATATAATTTTTCTTATATGTTAGTTAAGTGTAAAAACTAGTTAAAAAATATTTTATCTTTGTATTTTTTTTCTTTTAATTAAAAAATAAAACTAAAAAAAAGGAAAAAGGAAAAAACTAACCTAAACTTCACCTACCTAATTCCTTACCTCACATCCTTTTCCCACATCCCAAATCCTCACGTCTTACTTCCCATAAAACTCTCATCCTAATCATAACCAAACTCTTTACCCCTCTTCCAAAAAACTCTCGACTAAAACAATCCACCCTTTTCCCATTCCTACAGAAACTCATTCACACACACACACACACACACACACACACACACACACACACACACACACACATATTTATATATATATAGACACACACACACACACTCTTTGACAGAAAAAAAATAGAGTACTCATAAAGGTACAAAAAAACAAGTAGCAAAAGATTGAGAGGAAAAAAAATACCAGTTTCGAAAAGCTTTGATTTGAAAGTTATGTTGGAATTCGAATTTTTCTATTCGCGGTTTTGAGTTCGTGGAACTAAAAGATAGCTTTGCTAACTTTGGAAATCCGTAGATTGTACATTGCTTTCGATGTTAATCAGAAAGAATTTAAAGGTCCATTCTTTATCTTCATATTTCAATGCAAGTTTTTTGTCTATTTTATTCCTTTGATCTATCGTGAGTATTGCATCTTTAACTTGATCAGTGTGTTGTGGTTATTATCTCTCTATTGCCAGTTTATTTAATAGATTGACACAACAAAAGAGTTTATGGGATTGATAAGGAATTTGTTTGGTTAAATTGATTCAAAATCTATCTTTTACTTGTGGTGATATGGTTCCATGATTAACGTTTTAGTTGTATGCAACTTGTTGATATCAGATTTTGTTAGTTGGGTTTAAGATTACATAACTCTTTTGTGGTTGAGTAAAATATAATAAAAGAAGATGAATATCCAATATTCATCAAACTGGTTTGCACATTTAAAGGCTCTGCCGTTTTAATCTTTAGTTCCTATTTATTTAGTGAAATGTAACGACCCGTTAGTCTTTATAGCCTTTTCGGTGCTTTTTTTCCTTTCCCGAGCATGTTTAGCTCACATTAACTGAGAGCATCATTGACACAGTTCTCGAGGTCTTTGGTTATGATTTGGGTGACTTTGTGGGAAATTTGGGCTTAAAGCGAAAAAGAATTGACTCAAAGTTGACTTTTGGGTAAACAGAACTTTTTTGGGAATTTGTCGATTCCGAGAGATCCAGATGGTCTTTTAGAACTTTTGTGTATATTCGGTTCGGTTCCCAATGCACTCGGGTACATTTTGGAACTTGGGTTGAGAAGTGGTTTTGAGGTATCGAGCATTGACTCGATCAACAAGACCTCCATTGGGAATTTCGAGGCCACGAGTGTGTTCCTAGCATGTTTTCATGTATGTCTGCATATATGGTTTGTGATCAGATGGTCTTGGGGGATAGTCGGATTTCGGGTTGAAGTTAGCCAAAATAAGAAAATCTGGTTCTGTTGTATCTGGTGTCCTTCTTCACGATCATGAAGGAGGTGGGGTGAGAAAGTCCCTCACGATTGAGTGGTATGGCCCCGCGATCGCGACGAGGCACGTACGTGGGCGAAAAGTTTCAGTTCTTAGCGATCGCGAAGGTGTTGCTGTAGCTTCAGTGATAAATCCCATGAATCCGAGAGTTGGCTTCCATTTCCAAATTCTAAGTTCTTGAGGTTGCTTTGGAAAATTTGTGAGAAGTTTCTTCAAATCTAAGGCTTGGGGTAAGTTTCTTATCATAAGTTTTATGTTTCCCCATTGATTATTATTCTTGTTTAGTAATTATAAGCATATTGGGTTGAGGAATTAGTTGTCTGTAAACCCTAGGTTGAAATCAAGGTTTTTTGGGTTTTAGCTTCCTAATGAGATTGGTTGATGAAATTGGCTAATATAACCCTAGAATTTGATAGATTCTTAGTTTTTAAGCTTGTATCTTCCATTATTAGTGTGTAATTTATGAAATTGGAGGTTAGGGTTTATACCAAATTTTGGGGTTTTGCCTAGAATCCAAATTTAAGTGATTTGTTAGTTCTTCTAGCTTATAATTGATGGGAATTCATTACCTAGAACATTAATTTCATGTTGAGACTTATAGATTCATTGTTCCATCTTTCTAGTTCATAAACCCTATTCCATAGGTTGGGATTAGAGTCTTGAATAGAAGTAAGGTTTGAATGATGTTTCTTATTGATTCTAATCTCATAATTCAGATATGACCAGACTTCCATTATCTTGAGGCTCAAACGAAGGGAAAGACTAAAGTTTGTCGGAGAGTGCATGTAAACATTCGGGTATGAAGTTGGGTTGGATATTTTCTTAGGTTGTGCCTTGTTGTATGATTTAGGGGCTAGCCACCCTGTTGTGTTGTTGATTTATCTTAACCTATTTACTTATTTTCTCGTTTCCACGTTGAGACATTAGATATTGATGATTAGTGATATATCATGATTATGATATTGCAGTACTTTACTTGACTTAATATTGATATGACAATTGTGATTCCATTGTGGCTTATTGTGTAGCCTTATTATTGCTATTACTTGTGTACCTTGTGTGGTAATGTTTGGGATTGAATTAGTTGTTAATATTACATTGCATCGTATTCATACTCAATTCCATGATACATTGACATTGCATTGTTATGGTACTGTGGATGGAAACTGAGAAGGAAATACAGATTCTATTGAAACACGTTATATATCGAGTCATCTCTGGGCTATGTGCAGAATGACTGATACGAGGCGTATAGATGGGAAGGAGTCATCTCTGGGCTGTGTGTGGAGTTACTAGTACATGGATTTCGCGGGTCCCCCATGGGCTGTGCTACCGAGATGTGATGTTCCATCGGTCGGAGTGCGTATGTACGGTGCATATGCGTTGCATTCATCATTCATACATTATTGTATGGCATTGTACCTCTTGACATGTTGTGACATGATTGTGATATATTGGTTCGGACGGTTATACTGAGACTTAGCACAATTGGGTTTAGATGCTATAACATAGGTGATGACTTGTTTGATATGATTGTGATATACTAGTTCAGAACGGTTAGACTGATACTTGGAACAGTTGGTTTTAGATTCTATAACATCAGTGATGACTTGTATCAAGGTTATGGATTCGTGTTGACTTGTACCTTGTTTTTTTATGTGTTTATCTTGCTTTGTTGTCTTTATATACGTTAGCTAGTCTTGGTTGTCCTATGATACCTACCAGTGCTTGTTGTTTGTACTGACCTGCACTTGTTGCATTCTTTTATAAATGCAAAGTACTAGGTTGGATCCACTTCTACCTTTCGTGGCTGATATTCGAGGATTACTGATTCGAGTCTCTTCAGGGTGAGCATGAGGACATTCGCTGCCCGAAGACTCTTCCTATTATTTATGTCTTGCTTTCCATTCTGAGACTATTTATGTATTATTATTCAGACTTTGTAGTATTTTGGATTTAGATGCTCTTGTATGAAAAGACCAGATACTGGAGTGAATTTCATTTACTTCTGCACTTATTATATTATATCGGTGAGACTTACATTATTTTACTTTCTTCCACTATTCTCTATTATTTGTGAATATTGAGTTAAAGGTTCGCCTACTGCGGTGGGAAAGGTAGGGCCCGCACTACTTAGTGAAATTAGATTGTGACAAGTCGGTATCAGAGCCCTAGGTTACCAAGTCTATAATACAAGAGCGTGTCTAGTAGTGTCTCGTTGATCGGTACGATGAGCTCTGTACTTATCTGCGAGAGGCTGTAGGACATTTAGGAAACTTCACTTTCTTTCATTATTTCTTGCTACTTTATTCTAATTAGTATTTGGAACAATCGAATTGGTATCTAATTCTTATCTCTTCTCTCACAGATGGTGAGGACTCGAGCCATGATATCCCGAGATCAGGTGCCCAAGCCTGCAGCTGTGGGTGGCACCAGGGGAGGAGCGATAGTTAGAGGATACAATCGAGCTAGAGGCTGCGGCGCTGCACCAGCCAAGGGCAGGGTTCCTGTGGTTGGGCAGCGACGTGCGAGATCTCTATATCCAGAGCTTATGCCTAAGTTTCAGCAGGTTCGAGACCAGGCCGTCGGGGATGATGTGTCTCCAGCACGGGCACACCCCGAGGTCACTTTAGAGCAGGTGATGCAGGATACTATGGCTCATGTTCTGCTTCATTTGGATGTCCAAGGCTGCCGCTGATATTACTTCTCCGGGTGGAGGATCACAGACTAGAGATGGGGCACAGACCCCCGAGTATAGGCAGACCCGTGCAGCGCATCCTGTTGCGATCGTGGCTCCATGGATGAATACAGTGTTGGCCTAAGGAGATGATCTTAGACCCATGGTAGGCCCTGTTATGACTTTGACCGATCACGAGCTGGTAGGGAGGTTCAGGAAGATGAATCCGCTGAGATTCACTGGTACTTCTAGAGAGGATGCATATGAGTTTATATTGGGCATGCACAAGTTATTTCACAGCATGGGATTGTTGAGATCCATGGGGTCGATTATTTGTCATACCAATTTCACGGAGACGCAAATACCTAGTGGAGGTACTTCATTTCTTGTTGACCAGAGGGTTCTCCTCCACCTACTTGGGCACAGTTTCATTGGGCCTTCCTTGAGAAGTATGTGCCCTGGGCTTTGACAGAGACATGTAGAGATGAGTTCGTCTACCTGCAGCAGAGGGGATTATCTGTTGATGCTTATATGGCTCTCTATTTGCATTTGGCCCATTATTCAGCACCCCTAATTCCTACTGAGCCCGGCAGGATTCGACAATTTGTTGGTGGGCTTGTTAGTTCTCTTCAAATTCCATGCCTTCAACTTGAGGCCATGGGTGCTTCCTTCCATTCCATTGTTGAGCATCAGTCATTAGTTGAGTCCGCCAAGGCTCGCTCGTTTGAAAGGAGTAGTGAGAAGAGGCCGAGATAGTTTAGGGGTTGTAGTGGTTCCAACTCAAGGGGTGTCAAACAGTCTTCTAGGCAGTATCAATCCTATTCTGGCCGGCCTATGCAGTCAACATTGCTGGCTTCTTCTAGTGGGCCATCCAGGCAGAGAACTTCTGAGAGCTCATTTTCTCAACCAGCAGACAGAGTTGTTCTAGCTGGGTCTTCAGTTTCGGTTTATCAGACGTCGCCTCTTAAGTCTTGTTTTACGTGTGGAGCGTTTGGTCATTTTGCTCGACAGTGTCTATGACCCAGGCAGGGTTATTAGCCCAAGAGGACTCCGATATCATCAGGTAGCCGAGGTGGTGTAACTTTGAGAGGTGGTGCTCTGTCAGGCTTCGATGGTCTACAGATTGCTAGGGTAGGTCTCAGGCCAGTAAAGGTGGGTCCCATAGTTTGAGAGGTGGATCACAGTCTGGATAGGTCGTTCTTTATGGGGGCCAGTGTTATTCGTTCCTAGGTATACCCAAGGCGGAGGCCTCAAATGCTGTCATTTCAGGTACCATTTCTGTTCGACATAGAGCAGTATCTGTATTGTTTGATCCTGGATCCACTTATTTGTATGTGTCTGCATATCATGTTGTTGGTTGGGACTTGACTTGTGATAGCATAGCGGTACCTATTCATCTGTCTACTCTAATTGGAGATTCTGTTGTGGTTGATCGAATCTATCGGTCGTGTTTGGTTACTTTTATGGGTTATGACACGTGGATAGACTTGATGATACTTGATATGGTAGATTTTGATATTATTTTGGGTATGACCTGGATTTCTCTTTATCATGCGAGACAGTCACTTTAGCCATGTCGGGCATTCCTAGACTTGAGTGGAGGGGTACTCCTAGTCCCGCTCTGAAGAAGATTATTTCCTTCCTTCAGGTGAAGAAATTAATTAACAAGGGGTGTTTAGCTTATTTGGCTCATGTGCGTGACACTACTGTTGCATCTCCACCCCTTGAGTCCATTCCCATTATGAGCGATTTCGCAAAGGTATTCCTATCTGATCTGCTGGGTATACCACCCGATCACGATATTGACTTTTGTATTGACTTGGATCTGGGTACCCACCCTATTTCTATTCCGCCATATTGGATGGAACCCGCCGATTTGAGAGAGGTTAAGGAGCAGTTGTAGGATTAATTGAGCAAGGGGTTTATTAGACCGAGTGTCTCCCCTTAGGGTTCTCCTATGTTGTTCGTGAAGAAGAAAGATTGATCTATGAGGATGGGCATCGATTAACTACGATTGAACAAGGTTACTATTCTTAACAAGTGTCCTATACTTCGTATTGATGATTTATTTGACCAGCTTCAGGGTGCTTTGGTGTTCTCGATGATTGACTTGCGTTCAGGATACCATCAGCTGAAGATCGTGGCTGAGGATATTCCGAAGACAGCTTTCCGAACGAAATATGGGCATTATGAGTTTCTGGTGATGTCATTTGGCTTACCAATGCCCCGGCTGCATTCACGACTTTGATGAATGGCATATTTAGGCCATTCATCGATTCCTTTGTGATTGTGTTTATTGATAATATCTTGGTGTATTCCTAGAGTAGAGAGGAGCATGAGATCTATCTTCGCACTATGCTTGGGTTGTTGAAGAAGAATAGTTTGTTTCCTAAGTTTTTGAAGTGCGAGTTTTGGTTGGAGTCTGTGGAATTTTTGGGCCATGTTGTGTCTAAGGACGGGATCGTGGTTGATCCTCAAAAGATTGAGACTGTCAGACATTGGGCGAGGCCCGCTATTGTGACTAAGATCTGTAGTTTCGTGGGTTTCACCAGTTACTACCGCCGATTTGTGAAGGGTTTCGCTTACATTGCTTCGTCATTGACCAGATTGACTCAGAAGGATGCTCCCTTCACGTGGTCCGATGATTGTGAGGAGAGCTTTCATAACTCAAGACCCTTTTGACTTCAGCCCCAATTCTAGCATTACCCGTGGAGGTAAGGTTTTCTTAGTATATTGTGATGCATCCTGTGTGGGTTCGGGTGTTGTTTTGATGCAAAAAGGTAGAGACATAGCTTATGCTTCCCGTCAGTTGAAGATCCATGAGAGGAATGACCCTATCCATGATTTGGAGTTGTTAGTTGTGGTCTTCGCTTTGAAGATCTAGAGGCATTACTTGTGTGGTCTCCATTGTGAGGTTTTCACCGATCCCCATAGCCTTCAGCACGTGTTTACCCAGAGAGATCTTAATTCCAAGCAGCACCAATGGATGGAACTCCTCAAGGACTACGACATCTCTATTCTTTAGCATCTAGGGAGAGCCAATGTTGTTGCTGATTCCGTGAGTTGCAAGGCCACTGTTACACCTCAAACATTTCATATCGTTGTGCTGTGAATAGACTAACGCAAGATTGAGGTGGACATGAAGTCCTTATGACTTTAAGGAGGGCATTTGGTAGCTTTAAAGTGCATATGACAAGATTTTGAAGTTATATGAATCGGTGAAACTAAGTTCGTCGAAGGAAGCAAATACAAGTCATGTTTGGGGAGGTTTTTGCAAGTATCGAGTTAACAATTATTTAGTAATGTCTTGGGAAGGAGTTATAGGGCTCCTTAGACGGTTAATGAAGTATTAAACAAGTACCGAGAAGGTTCTGTAAGGATTTGAGATCAAACGAATCAACGAGAACAACTTCGGAAAAAGGGTGAGTTATACGGCCACTTATACGGACCGTATAAGTGTCCGTATAACTCGATCGGGTCAGATTTTTCCCTACTTATAAATAGATGACCCAAGTTCTTATTTCTCATTTTCCACCTTCTTCACAACTCTTGAGAGTTCTAGAATATTCCCCACTCCATATTAACCCAACCCCAAGAGAAATCAAAGATTAAATACCAAGAATCAAGAGAATCAAGTGTAAAGAAGCTTACTAGGGTTGGTAGAAGTCAAGATTTCCTTTGGTATTGAAGTTAGGGTTTCTTTCAAGTGAAGTATATTCATCCAAAGTTCATCCTTATATGATCAAAGGTGATTTTTTCATCTATTTCATGTTATTAAGAATATTTGGTTGTGAAGTAACTTGAATGAAGGAATGAAGAAGAATATGAAGCTCAAACATGGATTTAATGATATTCTTGAATAGTAACTTGACTTGAGATTGGAACCAAAACCCTATTTCACTTCTCTTAGGATTTCTTGAGGTAGATGAACTTTGGCTAGGTTTCATACACTTCTTTTCATGGATTTGAAGTAGTTGATCTTGGCTTTCCTTTGATTTCTTGTGGATGAGGAGTGGAGAGAATATTCTAGAGTTTTCTTGAAGTTTAGAGAGTGGAAGTGAATTGAAATGAAATGAAAAAGGGTCCCTTATATTGAATTAAAAGCTTGCCGGATCACCTTATACGGACCAACATACGGTCCGTTTATTTTTCCCTGACCGTATGTTGGACCGTATGTTTGGTACAGTGAGCTGTGTTATGCTGGGCTGAATCCACGGTTGGACATACGGTCCATGGATTTTGTACGGCCAGTGTGTCTGGCCGTATAATGTCTAGCTTCCCAGGACTTGTTCTCGTCGACTCGTTTGATCTCCGATCCTTATGGAACCTTCTTAATACTTGTTTAAAACTTCAATACCAATCTAAGGGACGTTGTTACTTGTCTCTAAGACATCATTATGCATCATTAACTCATCGTCCGAAATTCTTACCTGACACATAACATATCCTTTACTTTCTTTGCCAAACTTCTTCCTTTTAATCAAATTTCTTCGAATCTAGATTAAGATCATCAAATGCTATTTCTTACTTATCCAAATCATTGTACACCTCGTACTCTTCGCTAGCCTATTCACTTTACGCTAACGGAGAATTTTCCAAGTTGTAACATTCTTCCCCCCTTTTGGAACATTCGTCCTCGAATGTTTAAAGGCAACTCAGACAGCTTGTCTTTTTTATCACCACCTAACCTGTCCTTAAGCTCATCCGTGTTCGGCGGTGGTACATAGTCGGGGCCAAAGTAGAAACGATTGATTGTCTCGCTAGAAATATTATTTTTCAGGCCTCGGACTGTCACTTCTTCCAACGGGGGTATTTTCTTCCTCTTAAGTTGAACCGGTGTCACGACCCAACCCCGTGGGCCGCGACTGGTACCCTAACTGGGTACCCGTACATACCTACCCGACCGACTTTCGAATCATACGGATTTCTTTTTTTTAATAGAAGTTACAGAAGTAGGTCGATACAAATACGACACGCGCGCAAACATACACATATATACATACATACCTGAACATACAGACATTTACATATAAGCCGATAAGGCTAACATACCGACGAAACCCGTAACCCACACATCTATCTACAGGCCTCTACAGACATACAGAATCATATGACGGGACAGGGCCCCGCCGTACCCAGAATTTCCATACATACAGAACATACGGAAGAACAGAAGATATATACCAAAAGTATATGCTCCGGATCGAAGGAGCTCTTCAAACAGCAGAGTCAGAAACCTACGCTGGCGGCGTATCACCTGGTGCGTCTGTACCTGCGGGCATGTAGCGCAGCCCCCGAAGAGCGGGGGTCAGTACGAAAAATGTACCGAGTATGTAAAGCAGAAACATAGCAGATATAAACATAGTCCGAACCGGAGTCACAGAAATATAACGGACAGAACCATAAATCAGACGGACAGACAGAGTCATGATCCAGACAGACATACAGAGTCGTGGTTCATACAGATAAACAGAATCATGGTTCGGACAGACAGACGGAATCATAATACGGACAGACGAGCAGAATCAGTATCCATACAGACGTACAGAATCGGAGTCCATACGGGCGTACCGAATAAAAATCCATACGGACATACAGAATCAGAATCCATACGGACATACAGACATAGTCGTAATTCAGACGGACAGACAGAAGTATGTCGGACAGAATTATGCATGCAGAGTAGTACAGAGTCATACAGAATCATACAGAGGCATGTGCTTAAATAAATACAGATGGCACACGCATACATTCATACAGATCCCGGCCCTGTCTGGGGGCGCGGTAACAGAACCCGGCCCTCTTAGTACGGGACGCGGTGGACAGACAGAATCAGATCAGATCATATGCCATCCTGGCCGCCATCCCCATACACAGATCATAATATCATACAGACATACAGATCCCGGCCCGCACGCCGAGGGACGCGGTGAACAATGCAGAGAAATATGCACGATAACAGAACCTGGCCCGGGACGCAGTGAAGGAATGCATTGAGACAGACACGAACCGATAAATGAGAAACTACTTACATACAGACTCAACATACAGACTCAATCAAACTGAAGGGTGCCAAACGGCGAGTCAAAATCAGAGTATCCAGATAGTATGCATAGTACGCGCCTATATCCTACTTGGGAAGGCACGACAGATTATTAGCAGAATCAGATTCTCAGATGTTCAGAAATCATTTTGTAAGAATTGCATAAAAATAGTTGTATCATAATCAAAATAATAGTTCAATTGTTTTCTGAGAAAAATCGGACAAAAGGGAAGTATTTAAAGTATTATAGAAGATATCGGGCCTTGTGGGCCCGCATCAGACCAACTCGAGGCAACATATGTAAATTATCGCTAATAGACCTTATGAGGTCATCCATAATCGTTTGGAAGTGTTCCGACTCCGTTTAGGGAGGTTTTGTACAAAAACTCACTTTAAAGGCAATTTGCAAGAAAATAGCTTCAAATGAATTGAAGGAATTGGAGCGGTTTTCCGTCTCGAATTCCGGGGAACGGAGTCGTACTTAAGGCTCGCGGCCGAGCCTATCACATCCAGAACATGCCTAAGAACAAAGGGAAAGGCTTCACATACCTCGATAGCGCCTCACGCTCGCTTGGCGTCGATCCCAAGTTCGTCCAAAATCTAGAAATGGTCAAGTTTACCATTTGTTAGTTTCAACTTTTCCATAGTCCAAACTTAACACATACTTGCCTACCGAAATTTCGGCAGCATTTCCTCTGTATATATGACATCCCCAAAAGTTAAACACAGCCAAACAATCAACACAACCCAACAACAATATTCATAATAACGACAAGTAGCTCAAAATACATAATAAGGCACAATTTGCCAACTTTCCGTCATAACTTAACATTTTCCGTTCCGACCTTACACTTCCAAACCAAACTTATTATTTTGATGTTCATTACCCATCAAATTCATTACAACACGATTTGGAGGCATATCATACCATTCTCACAAGATATACATAAGATACGCAAACTTACAAACTTTCCATCAAAGCCACAATTTATCCAATTCTCCTAACCTTCAACATACAAGTTCATTATACAATTCCATCTTCCAAATTCATCAACAATAATCATAATTTGCCTCTTGATACATTCATTTCCATTTTTACATAAATCATAACAAAGTGGCATACTTTCGTACAACAACTTGATAACCATTTTTTCATAGCAACAAGAATCATTATCCTTTCATTCATTTCACAATAACACACTTAACATACTAACAAGATTTAATTCACATTCCATCATCAACATGATGCCACACGGCCATGCCTCATATTTTCCAACTTTCAGTAATTTATTCAACTTTCACTTCCAATACAATTTCCACCATAACTACAACTAGATTACCACATAAAATTCAATTCATATTTCCTACACCTTAACACACACTCACGGCCAACTTCCAAACAACACACCCACTTTACAAACTTCCATATTTTCATAAATTCTACTCAATTCTACATACTACAACATGAACCAAACTTCATAACATAAGAAAATGAATTGATTCTTACCTTTCCTCTTCAATTTCCACTTGCCACTAAAGTTGTCCTCTTGCCAAAATAATTGTATCACTTTGTAGAGAATCTTGCACTTGGTAATAATCCCACAAGAAATGGATTTTTGAACCAAAGGATTTGGCTCCAAAAATTTTTCTTTCCTTTTCTTTTCTCTCTTTCTCTAGTCGTGCTCCCTCTTTCTTTTTCTTGTTCTTTCTTTGTTTTTCTTGAATGTTCTAAGGATATAGATGAATATATAATATGATTTCCATTGTATTTATCACATGGGAATTAATTTATTCCTTGGACTTGGGCCATTTGTTGCTTGGCCGGTTGGGCATCCTTTTTGGGCCTCACTTTCTATTTTTTTTTTAGCCCAATTGTAGGCTAAATAAATTGTAATTCATGGAACAAGTTTCCAAAATTCCAATTTTGTCCTTGGTCTCCTTTCGTAATTCCACACCAACGTTATCATAGCCGACACATTCATACCAAGTAAGGTCCAAATATGGCCTCATTCATTACAAATCAAGTTATCTCGAATTTTTCCGAATATTCAAAAATGCCGGATGTAACAACCGGCTTGTAGGCATTTTTGACCTCCGCAGCATAATTTGCATAGAATTCTCGAACTAGAGCCGAGATATATTCACCTAGAGGGTGGCTAATGAAGTTCCACTTATAGTGGTCAAGAGTTGCAAGGATTCGTGGAAAACCCTCCAGTCAGTCTAAGATGATTCTTTTCTCCTTATGGATCCTCTTCTTTGGTCCACCCCCCTCTTTCTCTTCAAGCCCCTGGTCATATATTTCTTTAGAGCCTGGCACAGAAAATCTAACGTTGTGCTCGGATCTTTCTTTCATTCGGATTTCTCGCAGCCTGGCAGCCTCCACGCCATCTTCCGAGCTGCTAAAGGATGTTGAAGTGCCCCCCTCTTCATCCCTTGCTCCAGTAGCCCCTTGGTCAGGATCATCACGGAGTCCCCTGCGAACTTGTGCTCTGTCCCTACCTCTGCCTCTTCCAGTAGTTGGAGCAACTCCTCGGGCCATAGGAGCCATACCTGTGGAAAGTATGTCAGTATCACCATTAAATTTTGTTTTAGTGCAATGTTTTGTAATATACAGAAGTAAACCGTCAATTGTTTTGACGGTCCGTAGGAATTTTCACGGGTAGCACAAATGGCCGTCAAATGGGAACAGTAGACAATTTTACTCCTAAACATTTGACAATGAAGTTTGACGAACCGCAGAAAATTCTGCGGTTCGTCAAACCTACCGTCAAATGGTTACAGTAAACTACTTTATACTGAACCCTTTGACGATGAAGTTTGTCGCTCCGCAGAAAATTCTACGGTCCGTCAAACCTACTTTCAAATGGTAGCAGTATATCATGTCTGAGTGGAGGACTTTTGACGACACTTTTGATGGACCATCAAAGTTTTTACGGTTCGTCAACCTTGTCGTCAAAATTCTTCGACTCAGTTCTTGTCTTTCGGTGTTACACTTGACTCTTCAATTCAAAACACATGCTTATACATCACACACAATTGTAAAACTCATATCAAGGTCGGGTTACTCAGGCTTCACCCTTTGCATCAATTATTTTGATTTAGGCATTTCATCGAACAGTTGGCGGGCATAACGAAGTTTGAATTCAACAACTTGAACACAACCATCGGAATGCCCTCCAACCCAACATAGCATCATTATGAGTTCATCAATATACAACCTTTTGCGTAAACCCCACCCCCAGCTTAGATTATCAATTATGGACTACAAGTCCCAGTGATAGAACCCGTAAGTTTACACTGTGAAACCAACCATACCTGACTAACACTTGAACGAGAAGGTCATGGGAATACAGAATCACATACCTGACTTTCTTGTTGGAATGGAGAGTTAAGCACAAACATATTACACCTCGGAAAATTTTCTGTTGATGCCCAAGTGAATAGGCTAATGAAGAGCACGAAATATACGACATTTCGATAAGTAAGAAACAACATTCGATGACCCTAATTAAGATTTCAAAGATATTCGAGAACGGGGGAGAAAGTTGCCAAGAGAAGGCAAGGCTTACGATAGATATCGAACAGGAATTACGAATAACAAGTTAACGAGGATTTAGTGATGCTTTGGAGAAGAGTTATAACGTCCCTTGGATCGTTAATGAGGTGGTAAACAAGTGCTAAGAAGGTTCCATAAGGATTGGAGATCAAACGAGTCGACGAAAACGAACTTCGGAACACTGGGGATTATACGTCCAAACATACTGGCCGTATAAATTATACGGTCTGTATGTTGGACCGTATAATCAGCCCAGAATGACACTCTTCACTGGTCCAAACATACGGCCAAACATACGGTCTGTATAAAATGTACGGACCGTATATTGGTCCGTATATCCGGTCGGGGACAGATTGGTTCATTAAATAAGGATCCAAGTTTCATTTCATTTCATTTCCATATCACACCCCTTCTCTCTAAAACAACTCTCTACATTTATTCCACAAGAATTCAAGAGGTATTAGTGATCAACAACATAAACTAAGTGCATCAAGTGTAAGAAAACCCATTAAAGATCATTCAAGTCAAGAAATCTCATTGGAGATGAACTAGGGTGTTTGCTCAAGTGAAGTATTTCCACCCAAAGCTTATTCCTACAACATCTAAGGTAAGATTTATGGCAATTTGCAATGTTGTTTAAGGTATTTGAAAGTTGAAATACTTGGATTATAGAAGGATATAGAAAAATGGGTCATGAATATGGAATAGTGCCATTTTGAGTAATAGCTTGAATTGAGTCATGATTCTTGATGTGTTGTGATATAAATATGTGATAAATGATGTTGAGAACATGGGATAGGCAATGTATATTAATGAACGTAGTCGTGTGCTAAGACAATGGATATGGGTGAGTGGAAGCGAATTGAGAAGTATAGACAATGTGGATGAATAAAGATTATTGTTATGATATTGTGAATGTATTATTGATGTTTGGGAGTTGATATACGATATGGAGGAATGTCGTATAAATAAAGGAGATGCTGTCCAATTTTCTCTAGCTTTCGTCATGTATGCTAGCTGTCGATTTCTAATGATAGTATGACTTTAATGAAGGTAGAAACGCAAGCGTTGAAGGAGAACGTGCAAGTGGTAAATAGTTGGACGGAAAGGTATGTAAGGATAAACCTTCTTTCATAAGGCATAGTTCTTTGGCCAATTATCTAAATCTTTTGTAAGCCTAAGATATCCTCCAAATGACTCTATCTTCAAAAGCTACTAAGCTTATGATTCTCGAAATGTTACAATTGTACTAAGTTCTTCATGTAACGAATAATCCTATAAGGGTAGATGTAATGTACGACGATAATGATAACCACGATAATAGCGATGACAATAACGTTGACGATGATGATAGTGATGTTGATAGTATAGATGCTTAAGAGTTATTATGTATATGTAACTATGTATGACTATTATGGAACGCCGGAGCTTATAAGGCCGGGTAGAATATGTATATAATTATGTAACGCGCGCACACCTGTGCAGATGGTACGAATAACCCTGAAGCCTTGGTAGGGCTAGGTATGTGTAACCTTGAGCCTTTGTTGGCCAAGTATGTATGAAACACCGAACCTTCGTGGTCGGGCATGCTATGTAAATGTTATGTATATGCTATGGATATGTATATGATATAGATATGGGTATGAATACGAATATGAATAAGAATATGTATATGAACATGATTATGGATACGAAATGTAAATGGGTACGGATATGAATACAGACACGGATACGGATGTATGTACACGACCTCACAATAGAAATGAAAGTCCCTATGACACGCAAGTAAGTGCTTATGACGACGATGCTACTATCTCCCATCTTATGCTATTTCTCATGTTGCTTATTATGTTTTCCATATGGATATTGATCATGCTTTTCATACTCAGTACATTCTTCGTACTGACGTCATTTTATTTGTGGACGCTGCGTCATACCCGCAGGTGCCCAGGGAGGCATACTTGATCCATAGTTACATTCTCAAGGACTACATAGCGGAGCTCCATTTCATTCGGAACTATAGCTTTTGGTATTGATTCTGTTGTATACATAATTATGGGCATAGCGGGGTCCTGTCCCGCCTATATGATATGACATACTCTCCTTAGAGGCTCGTGGACATGTGCATGTGGTTAGATGTGTTTGGCCTTGTCGGCCTATATTTTGTATATCATTTTGTCAGCCTTGTCGGCTTATGTACATTGATATGGCATAGATGTCAATGATGATATAGAGGTATTGTTCTCCAATGGGACTAGCATGATTGATGAATAGGAATGTATGATAAGGGTTGCCCGGGCGGGCTAGCACCGAGTACCCGTCGCGGCCCTCCGGTTGGGTTGTGACAAAACAATAAAAAAAAAACTTTTTTTTTTATTTGAGATAGTTGGGGTTTGTTTTTTGGTGGGGAAGGGAGGAATTATGTATGGAAGGGAGTAATGAGGGTTAGCGGGATGTGATTTCAAGGAGTGAATGAGAGTTTAGGGATTTGTGTTTGAGTGGGAAAGGGAAGGTGGAGGATTTTAAAATGGAACGGTTTCTTTGTTTTTGATCTTACCCAGCCGCCTTTGGAATACCTATACTACGAAAATAAAAAAAACGACCGCAAAATTTTACACGGACCGCAGAAAGTTCTGCGGCCCCTTCTACGGCCAAGGTACTTACTTGGAATGATGAACTAGCAACCATTATATTGTGAAATGTTTATGCTTCGTTTGACGGACCGTATAAAATTTTACGATCG
Organism: Lycium barbarum; assembly: GCF_019175385.1. NCBI lineage: Eukaryota > Viridiplantae > Streptophyta > Magnoliopsida > Solanales > Solanaceae > Lycium > Lycium barbarum. The sequence goes on from NC_083348.1 coordinate 25,568,641, forward strand.
TCAAATCTTGACGTAAGCGCGTCACAATAAGTTGGTTTCTCTTATGCCAATAGATGTTCCATTTCATGGTCCGTCAAAATTTTGACGGTCCGTATAACTTACTGTATAATAGAATAGTGGGTGATGTTTGTCACCTTTATTCTACGCTTCCTTTTATGATCCGTAAAATTTTTGACGAACCGTAAAAACTGGCGTAGAATTTCCATCGGTGTTTTTGCAACTTTTTCTTCCAACTTGTTCATATCCTGCACCAAAAAAAATGTTACCCTATACACATCCTACCTACATTACAAAAATTTCAAAAATAGAAAAATTACACATGGGTTGTCTCCCAAGAAGCGCTTAATTTTACGTCGCAACACGATTGTGTTACCAATTTACTCTTGGTCAGGACTCGTTGAGTAGGCCTTCGTCCCAAGCTGCTTCAATCGGTAACGGTCAACAATTCACCCTCTGCCCATTCACCTTAAATGTCTGAGTTCCATCTTCGGACTTCAGTTCAAGCGTCCCATGGGGTGAAACACTTACCACCTCGAAAGGACCGAACCACCTTGACTTAAGCTTGCCCGGTAGCAATTTCAATCGAGAGTTAAATAGCAGGACATGATCACCCTTGTAGAATTATCGCTTCGGGATCTTCTTGTCATGATATTGCTTCATTCTCTCTTTATAAAGTGTTGCACTTTCATATGCCTGGTACCGGAATTCATCCATCTCATTGAGTTGAAACAACCTGAGTTTAGTCGTCTATTCCCAATCCATGTTCAATTTCTTCAAGGCCCACATAGCCTTATGTTCAAGTTCAACCAACAGGTGACAAGCTTTGCCAAAAATGAGCTTGAAGGGTGAAGTCCCAATCGGGGTCTTAAAAGCGGTCTGGTAAGCCCATAGAGCATCATCAAGCTTATGGGCCCAGTCAGTTCTATTCGCATTCACTGTTTTAGCTAAAATACTCTTGATCTCCCGATTGGAGACTTCAACTTTCCCACTTGTCTGAGGATGATAGGGTGTTACCACCCTATGTTTTACGCCATACTTCTCCATCAATCCCGCGAAGGCTCTATTGCAAAAGTGGGAACCACCATCACTGATTATAGCCCTCGGAGTACCAAATTGAGTAAATATGTTCTTCTTAAGGAACCCAATAACACTCTTGGCCACATTGTTAAGTAAAGCCACCGCTTCTACCCATTTCGACACATAGTCCATAGCGAGATATACTTCATGCCTCTAGAACTCACGAAGGGCCCGATAAAGTCAATCCCCCAGACATCGAACACCACTACCTCCATCACAAAATTCATAGGCATCTATTGCCTTCTGCCTATAATCCCTTGCCTCTGACATTGATCACAAGACCGCACCAATAGATTTTCATCATGAAAGATAGTCGGCCAATAATAACCGCATTCAAGAACCTTAGCAGCAGTCCGGTTACCACTATGATGACCCCCAACAGGAGAGTCATGGCATGCCTTTAGAATCGCCATCACTTCACTTTCGGGAACACAACGCCGAATGATGTTGTCAGCGCATGTTCTGAAAAAGAAAGGCTCATCCCAATAGTATTGACGAGAATCCCACAAAAACTTCTTCTTTTGGTATGCTTTGATCTCTTTTGGAACTATGCCTGTCACTAAATAATTGGCAACGTCGGCGTACCACGCTGCTACCTCCATTGACACAGCCAACACCCTCTAATCTGGAAACGCATCATCTATATCTAGTTCATGAGAAGGTCTCCCGGCTTATTCAAGCCGAGAGAGATGGTCAGCAACTTGATTCTCAGTTCCCTTGCGGTCTTTCACCACAAAGTCAAACTCTTGCAGCAATAGCACGCATCGGATCAATCGCGGCTTTGCTTCTTTCTTCGCCATCAGGTATCTTAATGCAGCATGATCAGTGTATGCCATGACCTTGGACCAAAACAGATAGGCCCGAAACTTCTCAAAAGCAAAAACTATTGCAAGTATCTCTTGCTCCATCATTGTGTAATTCATCTAAGCAGCATTCAATGTTCTGCTTGCATAATAGATCAGATGCATGATTTTATTATGTCTCCAGCCAAGCACAGCACCGATAGCAAAACCACTTGCATCATATCAATTCGAACGGCAGAGACCAGTCAGGAGAAACAATAATAGGCGTTGTGGTCAACTACTGCTTCAATTCATCGTATACCTTACGGTACTTCTCATCAAGTTCAAACTTAGCCTCTTTTTCAAGAAGCTTGCACATCGGATTAGCAATTTTAGAGAAATCTTTGATGAAACGCCTATAGAAACCAGCGTGTCCTAAAAAGCTCCGGACACCCTTAACTGAGATAGGCGGAGGAAGTTTAAAAATCACATCAATCTTTTCTTGATCGACCTCAATCCCTTTTTCAGAGATTTTATGCCCGAGGACGATCCTCTCCTTCACCATGAAGTGGTACTTCTCCCAATTCAGCACTAGATTAGTCTCCTCACAGCGTTTAAGTACTTGACCCAGATAGCTAAGACAGTCATCAAAAGAATCACCAACAACCGAGAAGTCATCCATAAATACCTCAAGAAATTCTTCCACCATATCAGAGAATTTCAACATCATACACCGCTGAAATGTTGTCGGTGCGTTGTAAAGACCAAAAGGCATTCTGCTGAAAGAAAATGTCCCATACGGACAAGTAAAAGTCGTCTTCTCCTGATCCTTTAGGGCGATATTGATCGGATTGTAGCCCGAATAACCATCAAGGAAGCAATAATAAGAATGCCCCGCTAGCCGATCAAGCATTTGATCAATAAAAGGCATATGGAAGTGATCCTTGCAAGTGGCAGTGTTGAGCTTTCGATAATCCAAGCAAACTCTCCATCCGGTTATAGTCCTCATCAGAATCAGCTCATTATTTGCATTAGGCACCACTGTGATGCCGCCTTTTTTCGGAACACATTGGACTAGGCTTACCCATTTACTGTCAGCAATCGGGTAAACCACTCCAGCATCTAACCATTTGATAATCTCTTTCTTGATGACTTCTTGCATATTCTCATTCAGTCTCCTTTGATTCTCCACACTCGGCTTGCTATCCTCCTCCAACTAGATTTTATGTTCACAGATCCCAGAAGGAATTCTCCGAATGTCTGCTATGGTCCAACCAATGGCACGCCTATATTCACGCAATACTTCCAAAAGTCACACAATCTGCTCCTCAGTCAGTAAGGCTGAAACACTCACTGGCAATTTATTGTTCGGACCAAGGGACTCGTCCTTCAAATATGATGGGAGTTGCTTAAGCTCCAACTTCGGTAGTTCAATGATCGAAGGCTTTACTGGAGGAGTTGTTCTATTTTCCAGATCAAGATTCAGCTTCTTTGGGTGGTAAGAATATGAACCCAACCCAACAACCGAACTAACCATCTCCACATACCCCTCCATGTCTTCAGCATCAAAGTTTACAAGAATACCAGCTTGAGCTTCACCCAAATTTTCTTCTTCCATCTTGAACTCCACCGCTTCATCACCAACATCAAAAGAATCTATCACCGAAATACTCTCGTAAGCACTTGGTAACTCCATCCCCTTACTTCCCTGAAAAGTAACTTACTCATCGTTGACTTGGAACTTGATTTCATTCTTTTCCGAATCCATCAGAGCTCTCCCCATAGCAAGGAAAGGTCTCCCCAGAATAATAGGAATGTCCCGATCAATAGCACAGTCAAGAATCACAAAATCTGTGGGCAACATAAATTTACCAACCCGCATAAGAACATCATCAACTATGCCAACAGGCTTCTTAATAGATCTATCAGCCATCTGTAACCTCATAGTAGTCGGCCTTGGCATCCCCAAACCTGATTGCTTATATAGTAAGTGGTATCAAATTAATACTCGCCCCATTATCACACAAAGCACTAGCAAAGTCATGGTGCCCAATAGAATAATGAATGGTGAACGCCCCAGGATCGTTCTTCTTCTGGGCAGTAGTTGTTGAAATGATGGAACTCACAGTGTAAGTCACAGTTTTATGTTGCACCATTTTCTTCTTGGTCAGTAGGTCCTTCAAATATTTAGCAAAATCGGGCATCTCCTTGACAGCTTCCAAGAAGGGAAAATTCAGAGACAACTGCTTTAGTTGATCATAAAAAAATTCGAACTTAGCATCTTTCTTCTTTTTCACCAACCTCTGAGGAAAGGGCGGTTTAGATTTGAAATGTTGCGTCAAAGGGCGGAGAGCCCCTTTCACAGTTTGCTTGGTCTTGTCATCAGCTTCCTTCAAAATCTCTGGAATATCAGCAACCTTCTCATCAGTACGATTCTCATCAACAATAATTGGTGCTTTAGACTGCACCTCTTCCTCTTCATCAATCAGCTCGAGCTCAACAACCTTCTTTTTAGCACCTTGGAGTATTTTACCACTCCGATTACTAATGGAAAACACCCGATCTACACCTCTCACCCCTCACCCCCCACCCCTCCCCCCATTCTTCGGATTTGGAATAGTGTCACTAGGAAGTCCTCCTTTTAGAAGGGTGCTGCTCTCTAGAAAGATCATGCATCTGTGACTCAAGCTTCTGAATAGCTGCTGTATGGGATCCCACTGTCTCAGTTAGCCCAAATAATGTTCTCTCAGACTTTGATTGATTTGCTGTTACACCTCGGAAAATTTTTCCATTCATGCACAGTGAATAGAATGACGAAGGGTACAACGTATGCGATGTTTTGATAAGTAAGAAATAACATTCGATGATTCTAAATGAGATTTTAAAGACATTCGAAGTAAGAGAAGAAAGCTGCCAAGAGGAGGCAAGACATACGAGAGGTATCGGAAAGGATTTACGAATAACGAATCAACGATGAATTAATGATGCTTTGGAGAAGAGTTATAATGTCCCCTGGATTGTTAATGAAGTGATAAACAAGTGTGAAGAAGGTTCCATAAGGATTGGAGATCAAACGAGTCGACGAAAATGATTTTCGAAAAACTGTGGATTGTATGGTCTATTATACGGACCGTACAAAAGATACGGACCATAGGTATGGCCGTCTAACCTGTCCAGAGAAGAGACTCCACTGGAACCATTTATACGGTCACACATACGGACCGTATGTGTGTCCATATAAATATGTGGGGACAGAATTGTGTATTTAATAAGGGTTCAATTTTCATTTCATTTCGTTTTTCCTTCACACCCCTTCTCTCTAAAACATCTCTCTACACTTTTCCAACAAGAATTCAAGGGATATTAGTGATCAACTACATCAAACCAAGGAAATCAAGTGTAAGAAATTCATTAAAGTTCATCCAAGACAAAGAATCCAAGTGAAGGTGAAACTAGGGTTTTGCTCAAGTGAAGTGTTTGCACTCAATGTTCATTTGTACACCATCTAAGGTAAGTTTTATGGTATTTACATGTTGTTTAAGGTATTTGAAAGTTGAAACACTTGGATTGTAGAAGGATATAAGAAATGGGTCATGAAAGTGTGAATAGTGTCATTTTGAGTGATAACTTGAATTAAGTCACGATTACTGATGTGTTGTGATATGGTTATGTTATAAATGATATTAAGGACATGGGATAAGCATTATATGTGAGAAAACGCACTAGTATACTATGACCATGATTATGGATGAATTGAAGTGGAATTCTGAAACGAGGGTAATGTAGATGAATGAAGATTGTTGGTTATGATATTGTGAACATTATTATGAATGTTTGGGAGTTGATATACAATATGGGAAAAGTTTTATAAACAAAGGAAATGCTGCCCAATTTTCTCTAGCTTTAGTAAGAATGTTCATGTAATCGATTAGCTAATGTGAATGCGAATTCTCTTGAAGGTAGAAACGTGAGCATTGAAAGAGAACAACCAAGCGATGGAAATTGTTAAATGAAAGAGGTATGTAAGGCAATTCCTTTCTTTCTAAGGGATGAATCTTATGGTATGAATCCTCCTACTCTCTATGATTTTCCTACATATTGGGAACTATGAATCTACGAGTATAAAGAACTTCATACGAGATAAAGAAAAGAGATATGTTACGAACGTGACGATACCGATGATAAATCTAAGTCTAGAAGTCATAAAGCTCATGATATGATATTCCTACGAAGCTAATGATCCTTATATGATTCCTATGATAGTATTTTCCTTACCTCTCCATGACTTTCCTAGCTTCCGGAGAACTAAGAGTCTATGTTCATGAATAGCCATATGGGATAAGATAAGAGGTATGTTACGAATGCGGTAATGATGATGATGAGTCTAAGTCTAAGGATTCTAAGGCCTATAATATTATGGTTCTACAAGGCTATGATCCATTGATATTGTTCATTGTCTACACTAACCTTATGTGCTTATCCCTTCAAGGTGAGGCATAATACTTATGAATGTTCCATAATGGAATCGGGGGCTCTCGACCTTATGTCACCCCGACATTGTTATAGACTATCTATAAGCTCTAATACATGTCCTATGACCAATGTTCCGAAAAGTTACGAGTCTATGTCCATAGAGGATTTCAAATGAGATAAAGGTAAGAGATATGCTATAGATACGATGATGGTAATGATGAGCCTAAGTTAGAGATTATAAAGTCTATTATGCGATATTATTACGAAGTTCATGCTACGAATATGATGCGATTTTCATAGAATGTCTTTAAATCCAAACGTATGCTTTATGAGAAGTTATGATAAGATTATGAGATATATGTGATGATGATAATGACGATGTTGATAGTGATGATGATAATGATGACGATGATAATAGTGATGACACTAAAGATATTTATGGGCTTTTATGTATATATGTGTGCCTATGCATGGCTATTATGAAACCTCGAGCTTATATGGCCGGGTAAAATGTATATGTGTGTGTATATATATATATATATATTTATGTAACGCGCGCGCACCTCTGCAGTTGGGTAAGTATAACCCTGAAGCCTTGGTAGGGCCAGGTATGTATAACCCTGAAGCCTTGGTAGGGACAGGTATGTATAACCCGGAAGCCTTGGTAGGGCCAGGTATGTATAACCCTGAAGCCTTGGTTGGCCAGGTATGTGTAATCCTGAAGCCTTGGTTGGCCAGGTATGTATATGATATAAATATGTATATGATATGACTATGTGTATGATATGGATATGTACATGATATAGACATGAATATGATATATGTAGGAAAAGCAAAGGAAAATATGTATGTGATATTGTCAAGCCACTACGTGGCCGTATACGGATAACGTTTAATATGTATGAGCAGATGTGGTGTTATGATATATATATATATATATATATATATATATGATATGACGATGCATGAGCTATGATGATACATATACCGTGATAATATATGATATAGGCATGAAAGGTATCCTCCCTTAAAAGTTACGCAGGTTATGTCTTCATCTTATGTCTTATGATTCTCTATTATGTTCATCTCATTCATGCCTTACATACTCAGTACAATATTCGTACTGACGTCCGTTTTTTTTTTTTTTTGACGCTGCGTTCATGCCCACAGGTAAGCAGGGAGGAGACCCAGATTTGTAGAAGTCGATAAGCAGAGTGTTGAAAGCACTCCATTATTCTGGAGGTGCCATTAAGTTACTATTTGATGTACATGTATATTTTGGGCACAGCGGGGTCCTGTCCCGTCCATATGTCTAGTATTCTAGTAGAGGCTTGTAGATACGTATGTGTGGGTAGTATTGTCTCACGATTTTGATAAGTGTATATATATGTATATATGTATGTGTGTATTATTTTGATAGCCGAAGGGCTTATGTATATAAAGGTAATTATGTTTCCAAATGAAAAATGAGTTTTCTATGATTTGAGTATGAATTTGATGAACGGACGCTTAACGAGTATGATAAGTAGTAGAATGTGCGGTGCTCGAAGAATAACCCCGGGTACCCGTCATGGCCCCTAGTCGGGTCGTGACATTTTCCAAAACCTTTTCAAGCATCACTTCAACCCTTGAACTACCTTGCTCTGCTGATTGCCCTTTCGGTGGTATATAAGGATTAAAACTCTTGTTCCCAAAAATGTTGCTGTTGTTGAAGCTCCCTTGGTTCGCACCACCATAATTATTATTGTAGTTTCTTGAGTTGTTGTTTTTGTAGGCACCTTGACCCTACTGAGGTCTCCATTGATTCTGATTCTGGTACCCACCTTGGTAGTTCTGTCTTTGATAACACCCTTGAGAATTGTTCACATAGTTAGCGTCTTCAACCTGCACACTCTTGGGTCAGGTACATCTCTTTCGGCATACCTGACTCATCCTTACAAACATTTACCTTCTTAATCTAGGTCTCATCAAACTTCTTGGTTAGCAAGGAAATATTCATTGCAAGCTCAGCCAATGTATGGTGGGTATCTTGATTGTCCTTTACCATATTCCGGATTATAACACTACCGTAAGGCACCACATCAGGATTGTTTGAGTGCCAAGCCTAATTGTGCGTAGTCAGCCTATCAAGTATGTTGGTCACTCATCGGTAAGATTTATTCATAAAACTACCATGAGCTGCATTGTTTGCAATTGATTGCGTCACTTGATCCAGCCCTCGATAGAACTTCTCCATTAATATGTTCCTCGAAAAACCATGATTTGAAATTTTCTGCAAATACTCCTTAAATCTCTTCCAAGATTCATATAATTGTTCCCCCGATCGCTGCTTAAATTCATAGATCTTGTCACGAATCTCAGCCTTCTTGCTAGGAGGGTACCATTTCTTGAGGAAGACTGCTACAATCTCTGCCCATGTAGTAATAGAATTCCGGGGCAGCTTCTCTAACAATGCTCTTGCATCTCCAGCTAAGGAATATTTGAATAGCTTCAGCCGAATAGCATCTTGTGAAACGTTGTTTTGGATGTGATTAGCACACATATCCATATAATTCTGCAAATGACGTTGAGGGTCATTGTCGGTAGAGTTCCGAAAGTAGCCCTAAAGCTTCAACAACTGGTATAAAGAGGAGTCAATTTTTACGCTTGCAGCTCCAACTCGAGGATGAACAAAAGCAAATGTATAGCCCTCCTCAGGAACAAGATCAGCGAAAATATTCTCATCATCTGATTCATTCGCCTGATTATTCAATCGATTCCCCTGGTTACCAGCACATTGGTTTTGCTGATTCTGATTCATGTTCACCTGGTTTACAAGGAATAACAAACAAGGTGTGATGGAAAAAGCAAAAGACTTCAACCAAAGCAAACACTATTTAGTAATTTCAAAATCGTATTCCCCAGCAACAACGCCAAAATTTGATATGTTGAAATTACACCTTTAATTAGCGTAAAGCGGACGATGTCAAATATAGTAACCCAACAAGGTTGGGGTCGAATCCCACAGGGAATATGGTGTGAAAAGGTTACTAAACTCGTAGAATGCTTAATTTAGGTCTAATGTCTTAATCTGATGATGTTTGTAATAGTGGGTTGTTTATGACTAATAGCTAACTAATTGCTTTGGATTGTAATTTATGATAAAAGAAACCAAGGTTGTGTCCCCTTTAGATGAAGTGTATGATCGTGGGTATTGGTCTCGATATACTGCTAATGGATCGTTTGTATGGATGCACTTAACCTCTATGTGAATCTAGACTATTTCCCAATAAGAAAAGTTTATTTCTTTCTATGCTTTTTCCAAAGATAAGAAAGTATTCATGAAAAACGGTTAATTATGCCAAGTAAATTCCACTTATTCCTAAGTTAATTTATTAAACAAGGTTTAAAGCCTTGAGTTCTTGCTATGTGTTCTTACCAAACCCTAGTTATTTTTCCAAATAAACCCAAGTTTATGGCATTAGCTAATGTTTGCAACCACTAACTATATGATGAAAATGAAGAACAAATAAACCCTAACAATCCATTATGTATATATCGCTCACAATCCCCAATCACAAAACACCCATCATTGGGTTCACAACCCTAGTAAGGAAATTTAGCTACTCAAAGAAGAAAAATAAGCAATAATTGAGATCATAATGCTTACGAATGATTGCTTGGAATTGAAGAGAAATTAATTGCACTTGTTTGTAATCCCAAAAGCCTTCAAAAACTATGAGTATTTAGTGCTGAGGAAATAAAACTGAAAATCTAGTGAATCGTCTCTTACAAGAAACCTATAGCAAGTACTTATAAGTGCCTAAGTCGTGAGAAGTAAAAATACAAAATTGCCCGTCGGATTCATTCTGCGGACCGTAAAACCATAATGCGGACCCTCAAATTGCTGCCCTTCAACCGTCAAACAGTCTCCTGTACTATTCTACGCTACTCTTTAACGGACCGTCAAATGTTTCGCGGTCCGTAATATTGTTCCGCAGGATGGATCTTCTGTGAACTTCTTACTGTGACCGTTCTACCGTACATTTGACATTCCGCAGAAAGTTCTGCGGGCCGTCTAATTGCTCCGTCAAGCTGCCTTTTTCAGTGACTCGTTATTTTCTCCACTTCTTTCCGCATTTTCATAAACTTCTCCAACTTTTTCCATAAAAAAACTTAATACCTGAAATACAATAAAAACCACATAAAAACGACACGAACTTGCTTGAAAACAAGTAAAACTCTTCGCCAAAAGAGTCACATGTGCCGAAATTACGTGGCACATCAATCATCTTTCACATTCTCCTTCATTATCGCTATTTGAACCTCTTTCTTGTGCATCATCTATCGGGACTAGCTAAGGGGGATTTCCAATGCTTTCCTTCAACATAGAAACATGGATGCTAATGCACATGTTTTAATTCCAAGGGCAGCTCCGACTCACATGTAGTTTGGCCTAATCTCCTATTTATGGCGTTACATATCTTGGTCAACTTATCCTACCATCTTGTTACGTTCTTTATGGGCAAGATTTCTGAGAAGACCTAATCATTGACTCAAAATTTTCTTAAGCCATTCATAAGCCTCGTCATTGCGTATCTAAAGATAATTTTTGACATTTCTCGGTACAAAAACTCCTGAGCGCGATTGACTTTTCTATAGCCTGATACACTAAATCAGGTGCAAACAATTCTCCTCTCAATATCTTGTGAGATATCGACGCTTCTTTTCGTTACATGTTTCATTAGGACTGTTCTGTCAAATTGAGATGTATTCTCATGGACCTCACTATGATAATTATTATTGTACGTGAATTGAATAGGCGGTGATCGATTATCCCATCCTTCCGTAAAATTTGGCATCTTAGTTTGTAACATATATTTGAGCATCTGAATTGTATGCTTCACTTGTGCTAGAATTATCTTACGTACCGAAGTTTCTTTGAATGGACTTTCAAACGTTATCTGTAATTGAGCACCTGTATTAGCCATAATCAAGGTGGAAACATTATGTACCCTATCTACCTCCTACACCCTTCCGTTTTACATAACCTTTGGTAACTTGTCCAGTAAAAGTAAGCTGATTTTTGTAAAACTATTTACAGTCATTCATATGGAATCAAACTTGCTATATCTGTAATGAATCTTATGCCAATCACTTCTCATTTCCATATTGGGTTACTTTATTCTGTGTTAATCCATTGGGTTCCTGATGTTCTATTTTGTCCAGTTAGCAACTGGAATATTAAGCCAGGAAACTTACAATGGTTTCCTTCATATCGGGCTACCAACGTAATGCTTTGGCATTGTGGGATACCAAGATGAATAGAATAGCGTGAATAATGGACCTCTATCCTAATACACAATTGGCCCTAAAATTTTAAGATCCCTTGGTCAATAGACTCAAAAGCAGTAGTTTTCTCTTGCCGAATATCTCTTTTGACTTTTCCTAAAATGGAAATCTTCTTGTCAACATCCTTTCCATCTTATCGATAAGAGATGACTCTACCATATTTCAAGCCATTATATCTTGATTATCTGAGTCTGCCAAGCAGATTCCGAACCTGCTAATTAGTGAAAACCTCTAGTCAACCCTTTTTCTTTTTGAGCTTGCTCATTATCAAGCCACCTGTGACTTACGACTAAACGCATTCGTTACAATATTGATTCTGCCTTTTCTATTCTAGTTCTAAGCCTTCTTATATGAAACATGTATTGTCACACCCCAAACCTGGGGAAGTGTGGCCGGCACCTAGTGCCTTACTTGACCCTGAGCGTACCACTCTATAACTATAAACTCTGGATGTGACCCTGAACTTAGGTCGAAAAGGACTCCCTGCAAGTAGACAATACCCATCTAGGCCGACAAGGCCGTATTCCGAATCATCTGAAGGGTAAACACTCCCAAAAACATGTATACATAAAAGTGCAGGCCGACGAGGCCGCCATCAACGTCTACAAATAGTAATCCCAAAACAATCATATACAAAGGCCGGCAAGGCCACTACAGTGACATACCAAATATACAGGGCTCGTCTACAAGCATCTAAATATAACAGAACTATACTGTGGTCGGGACAGGGCCCTAGCCTACCCATCATCTCTATATACACAAAAACAATACCAACTCTGGACCTGGTAACTCCAGATGAGATGAAGCCTACCAATCAAGTTGATACTCTGAACTGTCTACTGGGAAGGAATCCCTTCCTGTCTATCCAAACCTACAGGCATAAAATGCAACGCCCCCAGTATAACGAATGTCAGTACGAAATAGTGTGCCGAGTATGTAAGGCAACTGAAACTGATAAACGAAATCAACTGAAATCAAGAAAGCTCTTAAGGTATACTTACCTGCTCTGACTCATCCTTTACATAATATAGTAATCTTTGCTAGACAGCCACATATAGGGCTTAGTGTATCTCTCCAGCCATAAGATCAGGCATATCTCTCCAGCTAATAAGCCGGGCATATCTCTCCGACTAAGTCGGGCGTAACTCTCCGACTAATAAGCTAGTCATATTTGTAAATATATAATGGTTGTACTATATAACTTGTAAACATAACTCTTCTACTCTTCTTACTGAAGTATGACAAATGTAGGATAAGTAAGGATTTTTCCACTTAAAATGAAATACACGTTGCTGCAAAGTGCTGCTTTGTTGGTGCCCAACTTCTCATTCGTCTACAACATAACAACGTTTCTTCTCACTTCTTTCCTAAAATAAAGTGTCTAAAACATTGCTGGTCCCTTTTTTTCGTAAAAGCAAAGTGTAAAACGTTGCTGCCTCTATTACTCTTCAAAAGGATTGTCTTAATCTCATAGTAACTCCTCCTAGATGGAATGTGGGGACCACTTCATTAATTCCATTCATAAAAGTGCAAATTGATGGAATGTGCAAATTATTCCAAGGCAGCCACAAACACATCCATGTATATATCTATACATTAGTCACTATTTTTGTTTCATGTCATAACCCCACGTGTAAAGGTGTTTCCCATAGAGCTTATCCATTTAATATAAATGATTACCTTTATCTCCACTAATTACACTTATAATAATTAATTCTTAATCTCAGTCCACCTCAATAATATCTTAATCTCAGTCCACCTCAATAATAATTATTTTGGGACACACTTCGTATACTCCTAATCATGATCATGTAATATAGCATTAGTCCATAGCCTCGTTTGCCACACATAACATATTATTCCCAATCATCGTCGAAATACTTTTTCGTCTTAAATCATTTCGGGACTTCATCCTTTTATACACTGACTCTTAATTTGCATGCTTGAATATGACCAAATCCTCCGAGTTCGGATAAATTTTCTCATGTTGGACTGTTCAATTTCCTAGTGCGCAAATATGGGGTATATTTGGACCATATTTCATTCAAAATAAATGTCAAACCTTGATGAAACTTATTTTATTTGATTCGTTTAACTTCTAATCCTTACCACATATCCGTACTATCATTCTAAGTACCTATAAACTTGGGATAACCTCATCATCCACTATTTATGTCATTAACTTACACGCTTTCTAACACATGAAACACAGGATGTAACATCCCTTCTTGGAACATTCATCCTCGAATGTAGAGGTATATTAGGGAAGAAACTAATTCCTATAGATTTTTTGAAAATTTCAATAGAGTCTCCCTATAATTGGGCACTATCCAAAACCTACAAACAAGCAGAATCCAATCCACATGCCTCGCAGGGCCATTCACATATTATATATACATATAGGGCCTCAGACGGTTGTCATATATCAAAAGAAACATTTTAAGCCATCATTTACCTTATAAGCTAGATCCTGCTCCAGTCATTTTTGTAATACTTCAAGGCTATACTAAGGGATGACAATTTAGGCTTTACCTATAACCCCTTTATCCTCATTTCGTGGCCTGCCAACCTTCACACATGAGGACGCTTGCACGTACTATTCTAGGATCCTTATTTGGTATGTCCCAACATGTACTCTAGTCCTCCTAGCTTCGCCTTACCCTCTAGAAAGATTATGTCTGTCTAGGTCGATAAGATTCATCCTAAGAGACATCTTACAACCTAATAATGATAATTCAAGTGCCACCCACGCGTTTCACCTTAAAGTTAAGAACTATAGATCCATAAGGATTACTTAACGTCGTCGATATGATTTACCTTAAGTAATGATCTAGAATATATTTGCAAGACTCTGAAACGTATCCATTATACTAAACCTCAATAGAATCTAACTAAATGATTGGTATCTCTTATGCTCTATATCCCTTTAATCACACCAACCATATAATTCGTCTTGAGTAGGCTATACATCAAAACGATCATCTGAACACTATCCACTAGATTTAGTTTCTTGATGTCATGGTACATCTTTTTCGACCTTGATGAATATAATAACGAGACTATGCTCCCCTATCATAATCTGATGCCATAGTCCTGCTATACCTGAAACACATAATCGACTTCTATATCTCAAGACCCAAGTTTGTCACCTCGAAGGCTAACACTTTGTTAAATTGCACCTCTTCTTTAATCTGCAAAGGAGTAGGATTTTCATACTATTATTCTTTTCTTTCTACTACTAGAGATGATACTACTGTATTCTGAATATCACTTGTTATCCTGAGTCAAATAATCGGACTGCCAAACTCGCTAGCTGATGCACCTCTTTGGCTAATTTTCCCTTTTCGGTTCCTCAATACACTAAGCTGCCCATAGATCTGTAGCTGAGGACGTCACTACTCATTAGCTTGCCCAGATGATTCAAGATGGGGACGTCATAACCCTTTAGTGATTTGAGTCATCTTCTCAATTCGCTAGTTCCATTGTTTTCCTACTTAAAGATATAAAAAAAAACTCTAAGTAGTGTCACTATACCTCTCACGCGCATATAGCCGCTACTAACTCTAGATTATGGATCAGGTGCTCCGCTTCGTGATTTATCAACTGTCTACAAGTATAAACAATCTCTTTTCCTTGTTCATTCTGACACATTCATCATGCATGCACTAACTTACCTCATTTCTCTCGATCCTGGAACTTCTTGTAAATACATTTGGGAACTGACTAACCACTGAACCAGACAGTAGAGTCGAGCTCTACTTCTATATCTCTAACTTGGACAATCTGATAAATACAACCCTTAATAATCATCTTATTTGCCTTGAGATAAACCTACCTTTAGGTGTCGCTGCATTACCTTTCCACTCTAGGACTGCTTCTTTTGGGAAATGATACCTAAAACTCTTTGTCCAGTACTCGACATTATCATAACAGGAAGCTAAACTCTAGGTCCCGACGACCTGTAAGAGCATAAATATGGTTCTGGGTACTACCTAAACTAGGTGCTCCACCTCTACCACGATCTCTACCTGCCGATGACTATGATCCCCCCCTCCCCCCCTCCCAAAAGGATATATTGACGAGGATGACCCTGCTAATGAACTGGTCGACTGTGCCATACCACCCTGCCCTCTCTGTGGACACTCTCTCATTAGGTGATGTTACGGTTAATTTTTATGGGGGTGCATAAAATCTACTAAGAGATTGTGGATTCTATTCAGATGTTGTTATTTTTAGAGTTTCCACCTAATTTATAAGGAAAATTATGAAAGCCATGTTAAAAGGATTTTATCAAACAAAAGAAAAATCCTTTTCAAATAAGAGTTCGAGGTAAGGGTTCTGGTGATCCCCTAGGTAAGGTTTTAAGCACCCTAGAATTAAGGATCCATAGAATACGGTTGACCTGCTAGATTTAATGTAATTAACTGTGATTACTTGCTAAAATGTTTTCTTTCTTGCAAAACTATCATGCATATCATAACTCCTTTTGACAAAATATTTAAGGAAAATGAGTTGGTTTTCTTTTGCAAAATGTTTATAAGGGCAAAAGTCATTTTCATTTTCGGACCGAAACACACTTAAGATTTCTTTTAAGTAGAATTTCTACTAACCTGGTCCAACGTCATGATTTTTAATCCTTACAAGTTTATGTTTTAGGAATATTGAGTATATCTTCTTTGAAAAATAGCATAGGTTTTGTAAGTATATATAAAAAGGGGTTTACTTATTTTTATTTCATCGTAGCCCATTTTAAGGTTAACCATATCCCTACTTTAAACCTTCACCACAAAATAAAGTTTAAGTATATCTCCTCTTATTTTTTTGACTTAAGGTTTGGGCTTGAGCCCAATAAAGGTTTCAAATAACCTCTAGTTATAGAAGTTGATTTTTCAAAATAATTCATTCATTTTCTTTTGAAAATCAGTTTCCTTTTGAACTAAAATCAATCTCAAGTATCCAAAATCAGTTTCTTATTTATTTCTAAAGGGGAAAAGGCCCAAACCCATTTTTTCCCATCTTTGTGTCCTTATACAAATGCATATATTCCGTATATGTATGCAATACCATTTCTGCTTATTTTTCAAATATTTCAACAAAGTTATTTACCAATTTCATGCATTGTTTCAAATTAAACATGTCGATTTTTTTAAAATCATTTGAGTAATTCCTAAGCTTCTACGCGAAATTCCTAAGTTCTACACATTTGGGTTTCAATAATTTCAAGCATTTGGTTTACATATTAAAAACATATACAAATTCCACACACACACACACACACACACACACACACACACACACATATATATATATATATATATATATATATATATATATATATAAAGAGTAAAGTTTAGGCTAGTGAGCATACCGAAGCCCACCAGTTTCCATTTTCAGCCATGGTTGGGCCTTCTATGCATTTCACTTTATCCGGACTCGATAGAAAGAGACTGTTGGGCCTTTGGCCCAACACTGGTTCGTGGAGATGGCCCAAATGGCTCGAGTTTGTCCATACAAAAAAAGAAGGGGAAAAGGAAAGATGCGGTTAGAAAGTACCTAGACTTAGTAAATCAAACTAGAGCTTAAAGTAGAAACAAAATCATGGATAGACATGTATACATATAGACATATCAATGCATTTACTACACTTAGCAAAAATAAAGAACTGAAATAAAAATCTAGGCAGAAAGAGAATCAAAGAAATAGGCACAAAATAAAACAACACAAAAGCAAGGCCCAGTTCAGTAACAAATATAAAAAGGAAAGGGGCAGGCCCAATAACATCGATCCGCAACATACTTAAACCCAAAACCATGCCAATATCCTATCGGTATATCTAATATACTGTCTCATATACACCATATATGTACAGACTATACACATCCTATATGTTCTCTGTATACTTAAACCGTGTCGACATGGAAGCATAGAAGCAGAAGAGTAATATACAACAAAAGAGCAACACTTCTCAATCTATATTAAGCCTGATGACTATACTAATGATGTAATATACTTAGCACTTACTCAATGCTCCCCAACATAGTAATAGCATACAACCGGTTTACACACATAATAATTCTCTAAATATATTGATACTTAGTAGAAAATAGGCCTTTTATAGTTTCAAGATCCTAAAACCCAGCTAAATGAGATAAATCCTTAACCTTTTCCAATTTTTAAGTCATTTAACAGGCTACAGGCATGCTCATTTTCAATGGCTACTGGTATGGTATAATACTGTCACTTCACACATAACCCCAGTTAAAACCATTATTTAGATATTATAGTCAGGCCCTTAACCAAATCAAAGATGTTACATGGAGCAATAATGACCAGGGCTTTCAAATAAGTAAGGAAAACATGTAGGAATTAAGCTTAAGAAAACATGTAAAGGGGTAGGGATGTAAGGACTAGTCTAAACAAATATCAAAACAAACCACTTAAGCTTGTATCAGACAGGAATTAGTTACAGTAGATACATGATAGGCATAAGTAGGTTAAGCAGATCCATAATCACACACCTAAGCATGATTAAGTATGAAAACCTTTGATCACAGTAATGA
Source organism: Lycium barbarum (assembly GCF_019175385.1). NCBI lineage: Eukaryota > Viridiplantae > Streptophyta > Magnoliopsida > Solanales > Solanaceae > Lycium > Lycium barbarum. The sequence goes on from NC_083348.1 coordinate 25,586,864, forward strand.
ACCAACAAACATTCCTATATGCAAGGTTAAGACAATGTAGAGACTAGACAAAAATAAATAGGCATGCTAATGGCATATTTAGTTAGAACATCAACTAGACTGAACTAAAACAGGCTAAGCATCCTACTGATCTAACAAATAATGAATGAATGCAAGTGACATCATTTTTCAAACTGAGCAAGGCCTATGATTTGACTCCACTTGATACAGCTAACTACCAATCTAAATTTATCAAAAACAATTGAGACTTCAGCTAAAGCAATTGAACTAACTATAATCCTACATTAAGATAGACTAGGCTAAACATAACTAAACCTGATCCAGTCGGAACATGACTAAACAGTGGCTAAACTGCACAATACATGCCAATAAGCTAATAACTATGCTTGACTGTAACAAAATAATATCTAAGCTAACAAACAGGCATAAAGACACATACAATAGCAAAAGAAAACTAATAGCTATTCTAAACTGCCAAATAGACAAAATACGAACATGCTAATCAATATTAAACAAACACATAAGCAAATAAGAAAATAACTAGAAAATACACAATTGACTAGAAATGACTTAAAGGATGAAGAATTATCATTCTTAGGGCAGCCTTGGTCAAGAATGGGGTTGGAGATCCTCTTGCTCCTCACACCTTGAAACTCAGCCACAAATACCAAAGAAAGTAAATTTTTAAACTAGAAATACCAATTAACTAAAGGTTTCAGCTTAGAGCTAAACCCTAATTAAATTGGAATTATTTTTTGCTCTATTTCAAAAAAACACTTGTGTAAAATTTGAAATCTGTGACATGTGTGTGTCAAAACCTGTCGAACTTGTGGAATATGGGGTTCTTTTTATAGAACCCCAAAATCCTAACTTAGTTGTGAAAAAACGGTGTGGGATAAACAAAATTTCACTAGGATTCCACTTGAATCCATGTGAACCATTGTAAACCAATAAGAATCGCAACTTTTGGGTCTCAATGAGACAAAATCCATTAAAATATTTGCAGAAAAAGAAAAGAGAGAGAAAGGTGGAATTGGATGAGAGAAGGTAGAACAATAAATGCTCTTGCCATTCTCAGCCATGACAGAGTCGAAGGACCGTCGTAGGATCATCGCTCTTGCCACTTCCGGTAAAGATGACGAAAGAGTGAGAGAGAGTTCCTCAGGCGGCTAGGGTTTCACTTGAAACCCTTGCAAATAATACAAATGACACCTTACGTGGTCTGGGTATATGTATGTTGCGTTGTTGGGTCGGGTTTGGTCCAAATGGGCTGGACTCGGCCGGAATTTTAGAGGAAAAAATTGGCCCATTATATACAGACATATATATAATATACACGTGTATACATGTATACTCGTGTACATTCATATATATATATATATATATATATATATATTTATATATGGAGGGGCCAAGAATACCCCTTTTCATAAATAGCCTAAATTTAAAAAATGTCCATTAATTGAACACTCCAATTAAGGCCAAATTATCATTAAGTAACCAATTAATTAGGTTTAAAATGGCCATATGCTTAAAATGACTAATTTTTACAAAAATATAATCTATTTGACTTAGATCATGCAATTGGCCATTTCTATCATAGCCGTAATTACCACATAAAAAATATATTTAAATGGAACCACAATTAAGCACATATGTGATGCAATTTGTAAAATTGATAGGTAAAAGGACCATTTCATTTAATTAATCAATTTTCTCAAATCAACGGAGTAAAATATTTGTCAATTTGATATCTAATAATTTAAACAATTAATTGCATAATTGTTTTGAAATACTTTAAATTAATTTTGACAAATACTTTAGTATTGAGGGAATATATATGTAAGATACTTTAAATGACTTACAATATATATTTGAAATTATTTTGCCAAATGAAATGTCAAACTATTATCAAAACATTTGGAAAAATCATTTGGTTTATGAAAATACCTATTTCACTCATTTTGGGATCCAAGTTCTCTGAATAATTAAATAAAATTATTGGAGGTCAAAAATAGGTGTCAACAATTGCCCCTTCGATGTTTGGGGATGGCAAGCACACCCCTGATCATCGAAATTTGACAAACCTGATTTTTTGGCCTACCAAATTCAAAATACTTCTCTTTTTTTATTCAATTTTGAAATATATGGCCAGACCCTGGTCTTTGAGTTTCCTACATATCTCAGGCTATATGAGAATTCAGGCCATTTCTAGTTCAACTCAATTAGGCTTCTAAATGTAGATTTAAACAAATCCCAGATTTTCGGCATCAAAACTGAGAAATCTGAAGTGGTTTGTTGGAGTGTAACTGACTCTCTGACATTGAGTCCGCCTACAGATCCCCGGTGTTAGGAATCAAGTTACTTGTAGTTCGACTCGATCAGAGGAAAAAGGTATCCCTTATGCGGGAATGTCTTTGTGTTTATCAGTGGGTACCGGACCGATTGCGGGAATTTTGAAAAGAAAGCAAATAAAAAATATTTGTATGGCTAAACATGGGGTGGAGCAATCTTGTAATTTCTGGCCGGAGAGCTTGACTCTCATGGGCACCCTATCTTGATCGGCTATGTAAGAAAATGTTTCACGTTTGCTCTGCATGCCTCTAGGTCTGGTTTGATCAGCCTGCTCCTCTCCTTGGTGGCAGCAAACTTGCTTCCATCTGCTGGGTAACGTTGTGGTCAACCTCTTGGTCTTTGTTCTACTTCTGTCGTTCAGGCGTAGTTTCGATTATACCTTCTTGGTTTCATCCCCGTGGGGTGACCTTCTTGGCACCGCTTAAATTGAATGACCATCTTGGCCCTGCGCCTTTGCTTTACCACCCTGCGTGGTTTTGATGGCCCTTTTGGCCACTTTCTGAAAGTAAGTGACCTTCTTGGCACCGTTTGTTTTTCTGGACCTCCTTTGGTAGTTGTTTGTATGAAATAGCCCTTCTAGCAATTTATTTTGAATGGCCTTCTTGGTAACTTGTATGAATGGCCCACTTGGTAGTATGATGCTCTTAGTGGTATGGCCCTTTTGGCGATATGGCTCTCTTGGAAGTATGGCCTTTTTGGCGATATGAATGGCCCTCTTGGCAGTCGATATGGATAGCCCTCTTAGCAGTATGGATGGCCCTCTTGGCCGTTTGATATGAATAGCTTTCTCGACAGTATGGTATGAATGGTCCTCTTGGTATGTAAATGGCAGATAGGGCCCTTTTTGCTAAATCGTCTTTCTTTCGTCCTTTATATTGATTGCGACCCTTTTGGCTTGATGTTTTCCCTTATAGTGTTTGTCCTGTGTAGCCCTTGTGGCAAGATATTTGCTCTTGTTACATTTTGATGCTTTTTCAGCCCTTTCTGGCTAGATAATTGCCCTCGTGGCATTTTCTTAACAACCCGTTTGGTTGTTATTGCACTTTTGACCCATTTACCCCTGTTGACCTTTGCCTGATCCCTATTAATGCGATTTTGACCCGCGGGGATGGGCGGCACGGTACCTAAGGTAGTCGAGCGAGTTTTGTGATGACTTTTGTGAGATAGAGCTTTAAGTGAAAAACATTTGACTAATAGTTGACTTTTGAGTAAACTGACCTTTTTCGAGAATCCGTCAACTGCGAGAGGTCTGGATGGTTGATTGTGACTTCGTGGGATTTTGATTCGGTTCCTAAGGCACTTGGGAGCGCTTTGGGTTATTGGGTGGAAGGTAGTATTTGGCCATTGGGTGTTGACTCAGTCAAATAGACCTCCGTTGGGAATTTTTAGATAGCAAGTGAGTCTGTAGCGTGTTTTTATGTATGGTTACATGTATGTATTGTACCTGGGAGGTCTCGGGTGATTGTTGAATTGGGATTGAGTAGGTGAAAAACAAGAATTTTTTGGTGACAGGCGTCCGCCGTAGCAGCACCAGTAGCGCTGTAGCAGACCCGCCTCAGCAAGGACAACCCGTTATGGAGGGTGATGGAAGATTGTGGCGAGTCGCCACAGCGGATAGAGATTCGTTATGGCGGACTCATGGTAGCGAGATGAGAGCTTGCTAGCACGGACCCTCTCATGGTAGCGAACGGTTAAGACGCTGGCGCGTATCCACTGTGGCAGATAAAGGACCGCTGTCGCAGATGATGCGGACCAGAAAGTAATAAATACTAATTGAAATGCTTTTATTTCCCATTCCTTCACTTCTTGTTCCTAAGAACTTTTGAGGCGAATTGAACAGATTCTTGGCGAATTGAGCAGATTCTTGGCTGATTCTTGGCTGAAGATTGAAAGTTAAGATTTATATCCAAATTGGGGGTTTTCACTTGAATAACAAAATTGACTCATTCTTGAGTTAATTTGGCGATTTATTAGTAGGATTGAACTCCTAGAATGTTGAATTTCATATTTCACTTTTGAAATACTCCTTTTACCCTGGTGGGCCCGTTTCCCCTTTCTCCATAGTTGAATTTGATTCGAAAGATGAGTATAGCAATATGGTTGTTGTTCTTCCTTATTTCTGATTTAGAACTCGATTATGAATATACTGTGAGTATATAGAGGCACTACGAATGGGCCAGGCAAAGGTGTGATTGTTCGTGGCTCCCACTCAGCTACCAGGTAGGTTATGGCTTACCTTTCAGATAGACTTCAGTTGGCAAAGCATATGTGGAAGTTAGTTATTCATGGCGAAAACATGATTAAGCCTCCGGGCATGAAGTTGGGATGGACATTCTTAGGTTGGTATTATTGATTGACTATATGGGCTCGTCGTCATGATTGTTGTGATTGGGCCTATCGCCCTACCAGCTATGTGTGATATTCTTGTGACTGACATACTTGCCCCTCTCTCTATTGTTATCCCCTTTTCATTTCAAAGAGGAATGTTGTTATTGAGAATTGAAATGTTGATCTACATATTATAATAAAAATTTAAGGACTATTGTGATTGATGTGTCTAATTGAGGATGAGGAAGTGTACTGCATACGTTCCATAATTCATATATGATTGTTGCCTTTTGTTGTGCATTGGCTTGTTGCCATATGGGTGATATTGGATTCATTCTTTAGTTTCCATATTGTGATTGTGTAACCGTTATCTCTCATTTATTGGGTATTATCCTGTAAAGAGGAAGGAATTGACTTATTTGTGATATTGTGATAGGTGTCCATGTGTATCACGATTCGTATTGATATATTCTCATTGGCATTGAAATCATTCATGCATTGATACTCATGTATTTGGATCGAGTTGCGCCCCGCAACATATATATGTATATATATATATATATATATATATATATATATATATATATATATATATATGGATCGGATTGCATGTTTCGCAACATATATTTGACCGGGTTGCACGTTCCGCAATATCTATTGGATCGGGCTGTACGCCAAAGCAAGTACAAGGACTTCGTGGGTCCCCCATGAGTCATGACTGTCGAGGCATAGAGGTATTCTTCCTGTAGCATGTGTGTATTATTACATTGCACTTCATTGCATATGCATTCATATTCATATATTCATATCGTTGGATTTGATCTTGGTATTTCTATACTTGTGGTGATATTCGGTCTTGGTATTTCTGTACTTGTGGTAATATTCGAACTTGGTATTTCTGTACTTGTGGTGATATTCAGACGTGGAATTTATGTACTTATTGTGATATTCGGACTTGGTATATCTGTACTGTTGGTGATATTCAGACTTAGTATTTCTGTACATATTTGGTTACTGACCTCTATTATGGTTCTTATTACCGTGAGATGACTTGTATTTGCTTAGTAACCATACATGATTGTTTACTTGCCTATCTGTTGATTTATTTCTTTTATATATGTGAACTACCTATTGTCGGCCTATGATGCCTACTCAGTACGTGTTGTTTGTACTGATGCTACATTGCTACAGTCGTTTTAGGGGTGGAGAGTGTGTGATAGGTTCTATTTCTGATCCAAGATAGTGTTTCCCGAGACGGTGTTGTTGGAGACTTAGGGTGAGCTACTGTCAGATCTGCAACCCAAGTTTCCATTGATCTTATACTTGTCATCTATTTCCAGACAGTATTCCTTGATGTTATGATCCTTGTATGGCAATATTCAGATAGTTTTTGTTATATATTAAGACCTCTGTGTTTATTAGTAGCTCTTATACTTAGACTAGATGCCTTGGGTAGAATATGGATTCCGCACTTATTCTCTTTTAATTGATATTGAGATCTATCATTAATTACATTGTTCTTCCGCATTTATAGTTAGCATGTTGGGTAAGGGTAGGGTTCGCCTACTAAGGTGGGAAATGGTAGGCGCCCGCACGACTAGGCAATTTTGGGTCGTGTCAAGTTGGTATCAGTGCCCTAGGTTACCCCGTCTATAAGTATAAGAGAATGTCTAGTAGAGTATTGTGGATCAGTACGATGAGCTCCGTACTTATCTGCAAGAGGCTATGGGACATTTAGGAAACTTCAAATTCTTTCAGTCTTTGATGCTATTTCATTCAAATTGATATCTAGTCAATTCCAATTGGTAGTTGAATTTCTTTCTTTAATCACCCATGGAAGGTGGGAACTCGTCCTTAAATTCTTATACGAATGGTTCATTTTTGACATGTTGTGATATGGTATGAGATGCATCATCCTGATTCGGATGCGAGACCAAGTTCAGTTTCTAGCTATGGCTTGAGGATTCAGTTGTGTGGAGTCGTGGTTAGACTTGTGTATTATGGGGGTTGCTTGAGAAATAGGACAGATGGTACAAAGGTTAAATGATCTCTATGTTTTTGGGGTTGGGTTGCTCGGAAGTGGCAAAAGTGCATTTATGGATTAACAAGAGTGATTTGTTCGATGATATGTTTGGTTTTGGGAAAAGTTTCAACTTCGTCAAGGCATTATGATGGTATGCGTGGCACGAGTGTACCAATGGTAGGTAACGATTCATCAGTGGCAGGGTATTAGATGTTAATATGCGGGGATGAGTGTAAGTTCGGTAAGGATCATCGGATTTGTAAAAAGTATAGTGACCGCGTGTAATAAAGAAGAGAAGTTAAGAATAAGGACATAAAGGACGACTTTTATGGAAAATGTGTTACAAAGTAAGATTTCTTTAGGTATTTTGGTATGAGTACTCTTCATGTTAATGGAACAGAGGCGTAAGGAAGAGGTTTGGGATGGACTAGTCCGTTATTACGAAGGGAAAAATAGGTATCTGACGTGTTTGTCAAGATAAGGTTACAATTGGTACGAGAGTGGATTTCATATTCGATCGTGAGAAGTTAAGTTGGACTTCAACATGAGTATGTGGTAGTGGTTTGTGGGTTCTATTAGAAAAGTGGTTATCAGTTCTAGATCAGAAATCAAGAGTACTTGTAATGAGTGGAGACTTAAGATATCAGGTAGCGGTAGTTGTGGTCTTTCAGTAAGGGGTATGTTATTCGGTTTATCGTGTTTAGAGGAATGATAAGGAGATCATGGGATCAAGAGCTAGTTGATTTGAAGATTATGTTGCAGTCATGCATGGTAAAATAGACATGAGGGTTCGGTGTTGAGTTGGTAACTTTGGTTATGCCGTGGGCTAATGGGAGTTGGTGGTTGATTAATAAGAATGACTCTAGTGTTGGACAAGCGCGTAGTTTTAGTACTCAAGGAGCTATCGGGTGTTACATCTAATATTGGATTAGGGTTGAGAGCCTTGTACCTATTGTGTTAGTTTCGGCTAGTTCCTTCTAATACTGGTGTTGCTACTCAGTTAAGTGGATCGAAGGAAAGGGATAATCACGCGAATGGTTGGAGGTGTTCTGGTTCGACAATTGGGACGCTCGAAGTGGTAAATCAATGATGAGGTTCAAATTAATTCTAGTTGTAGAGAATATTTCAGAATTTGAGTTAAGGGAATTTGAGCAAAGGCACCTTGGAGGAGGTGCCTGGGGACAATAGTAGGACTGTGTATGTGATACGATGGATTTAGAGAGTATTTCAATTTTAGAGTTGGGTGCGTTAAAGGAACTCTACTGTGTAGAGTGTGTGGTATGCTACCATCTCCAGGATTGACTCAGCTAGCCTGCAAGACTTATGATTACGTGTTATTCTATTGAGTGAGTTCAAGTAATGGTTAGATGATGATGATAATTGTGATTTGATTGGAATTAGGGAAGTGAAGAGTCAGGAGAAATTATAGTTGATTAAGAGTCAATAAAAATAAGGTATACCTTTGGGATTACTTGGGTCAGTATAGGTTTTGGAGATGTTGTCTTACATATTTTAGACGAGGTGTGATCGTGAGTATGCTTAAAGAAGGGATTCTATAGAAACAGACTAAGTGATATAATGGATTAAGTGATATGACGAGTTCCATGAGGTTTCGTAATCAACAACTAGTGAGAAGCAAATTTCAGGTAACCGACATGTTAAGGCTTATGGAAGTGGCTTGTCTGGTACACAGTTGGGTAATTTCATAACACTCTTCAGTGGATGAGTTAGTGTGGTTTAAGAGAAAAGAATTGTGGAAATCCCTATTATGTAAGGGCTAGAGTTATATTATCAAGATGAGACCGTATTCGTGGTAGTGTACTATGTTGCAAATTATGTTGACTTGATAGCTTGGGTGAGCATATTTGGATATTAAGGTCTTGGAAATAGTTGTGCGAGGTTGGCGCAAGAGTTTGAGAGATTGATGCTTTTAGAATGGTAATAGACGTATCAAGGTGTTACAATGGGATATTTGATGTTTAAAGGGGTATTTATGAGGCTACAAGTTTTGCGTCAAAAAGTTCAGAGTGTATCAGAGTTGCATATCTGGTAAAGATTGAGAAACTTGAAGGTTGCAATCATAAGGTATAGTCCTTCGGTACTAAGTTGACAGCTTGTATAGAACTCATCTTTTGGAGCCGAGAGTGACGGACATGATTTATTATGCGTGAGGAAAAGATTAGAATTGGCTGCCACATATGTGTGGTAGGACTGTGACTGGTTTCGGAAATTTGGAGTCAGTTCGAGTGGCTATTGGTGGTATCCAGATGTTATGCATTCATTCCGGGTCAGGATTGTTTGATTAGAGCTTGATGGACTATGTTTATATTCTCAGAGGGACTTATGGGTTCCCAGTAAATATCCTTCATGGATTTGATGAGTTTCAGTTCAGATTTGAGGTATGACAGGTTTACCGAGATTATTAAGGGTTGCGAGTGGACTTGATGATATTTTACTGAGAGCAGCTATTCGGACAAATATATGGTTTACATCAGTACTTGATAATGATTTGAGGGGGTACCCTGGTTGCGAGAGGTCTTAGAGTGATTAAATGGTTTCCTACAAACTTGGCTCGGTGAAGTATTCAGTGATATGCTTCTTGTATTGTGATTTGAAGGTTTAAGAAGACTTGGAACTAGCGAAGTCGGCTATGAGTAAGATTAGTTTAATGGAATTTCTTATAGTGCTCCGATAAAGCAAGAATTCTTTTTTGGCAAGATTAAGTCATGGTTTCGGGCTTGTGTTTATGTGTTTTAAGAAATCGTGGTGCGAAGAACGACTTTAGAAGCATGAAAGAAAGGTTAGCGGAATCAAAAGTATTTTATCGATTCAAAGTGGGCTATGATTGTGTCTATATCTAAAGGTTTGTGTGGTTTTGAGGAATGTTTGTGGGACCTATCGATCGCGTTCAGAGGTATGGTTATATCAAATCAGGGAATTCCAACAACAATAGCTCTTATATTCGGGGATCTGTTGTGAGAGAAAATCGAGAATGGAATTATAGAAATAGGAAATTTTGGCTAAGTTAGAGGAAGTTTTGACTAATAAGGTGAATGGACAGTGATTTTGTTTTACTTCTTGCCGTGGAGGTTTCGATGTGGGTATAATAAGGATTTCATGGTTACCGTTAACTTTCATACTGACTTTCTTCGTTCGAGGACGAACAATTGTTTAATTGGTATCTGATGTAATGACCCCTTTGGTCGTTATTGCACTTTTGACCCATTTACCCCCGTTGACCCTTTCTCGAGCCCTATTATTGTGATTTTGATCTGCGGTGATGGGTGGCATGGTACCTGAGGTAGTCAGGCGAGTTTTGTGATGACTTTTGTGAGATAGATCCTTAAAGTGAAAAACCTTTGACCAATAGTTGACTTTTGAATAAACAGACCTTTTTCGGGAATCCGTCGATTCCGAGAGGTCCGGATGGTCGATTGTGACTTGGTGGGATGTTCGGTTCAATTCCCATGGCACTTGGGAGCGTTTTGGATTATTGGTTGGAAGGCAGTATTTGGCCTTTGGGTGTTTACTCGTGAGTGAGTCCGTAGCGTGTTTTTATGTATGGTTACATGTGTATTTTGTACCTGGGAGGTCTAAGGTGATTGTCAGATTTTGGGATTGAGTAAGTGAAAACGAGAATTTTCTGGTGACTGGTGTCCACCGTAGTGGCCCAGTAATGCTGTAGCGGACCCGCCTCAGCCAGGACGGGCCCTCTATGGCGGGTGATGGAAGATTGTGGTGAGTCACCATAGCGGACGGAGATCCACTATGCGGACTCATGGTAGCGAGAAAAGGGCTCGTTGGTGCGGACCCTCTCGTGGCAGCAAGCGGTTGAGACGCTGGTGCGTGTCTGCTATGGCGGACAAAGGACCGCGGCAGCGGACAACGCGGACCAGAACCTAAAAAATGCTAAGTGAAACCCTTTTATTTCCCATTCCTTCCCTTAACAAAAACGTTACTAGACTCTAACTTGAATGCTTTGCTTTTGAGGCTTTCCCTGTACAATACTTTCCCAACCGTTCTGTAATGCTGAAACTTAGTATCCGCATGACTAGATCGCAGTGATTATTTCACTTAACTTCTCATCTTAGTCTATTAGTTACGTTGAGTACCATCATACTCAATCCTTCCCTGTTTCTCCATTACTGAACTTCCTATTACACTCTTATCTTGAAACTTCGAGTAATTCCTTCCTTAGAGTACTATCTTCCAATTATTTAGTCATGCATATAACTGACTGGTTATGTTTATCGTCAAATCGTCCTTACACCTTATCGCCCTGCTAACGTAATGTCCCTTTTAGGTAGTTTCTAATTCCTTTGTTAGCATCTTTCCAGCTTCTAACAAAGCATACTGCTGATCCGATACTTGTCGTCTCATCTTCCCCCCTTAAGGTTGTAGCCCAATACTCTATAACTAATATCCCTTCATCCTCTCTTTTTCCTAGATACAAGTGTTGCTATTTAGGATTCAACAGACTTAGCTTTAGTAGCTGAGGTTAAGGAGCGCCAGTTCCAGGATCCTATGTTGGTTCATCATAGGGATACAGCCCCTCAAAAGGGGAAGACACCATTTGAGATTTCTGTAGATGGGGTTCTCAGATATCGTGGTAAACTGTGTGCCCCTAATATTACAAGATTATGCCGTCAGATTAAGGGGGAGGCTCATTACTTCTATTATTCTATTCATCCAGGGACGACGATATTGTTTCATGATAATAGGGGAGTTTACTCGTGGGATGGAACGAAGAAAGGCATAGTAGAGTTTGTAGCCCAATGTCCTAACTGTCAGCAAGTAAAGATTGAGCATCAGAAGCCTGGTGGATTACAATAGGCTATCGAGATTCCGACTTGGAAATGAGAAGTGATTAATATTGATTTCATTACAGGCTTTCCCCGTTCTTAGCTAAGTGTGATACTACATGGGTGATTGTTGACAGACTTACAAAATCAGCCCATTTGCTGCTTGTCAGGACTACTTACTCAATCGAGGATTTTGCTAAGCTTTAAACCAAGGAGATAGTACAATTTCATGGTGTTTTGGTATCCATTATCTCCGACAGGGGTGCACTGTTTACAACTAATTTCTGGAGGTCCTTCCAGAGGGGTTTAGGGGCTCAGGTGGTAGAATTCCATCCCCAGACAGACGGATAGGCTGAGCGTACTATTCATACCCTCGAGGATATGCTACGGGCATATGTGTTTGAATTCGACGCAGCTAGGATAATCATTTGCTGCTTATATTGTTCGCGTATAATAATAGCTATCATTCCAGTATCTAGATGGCCCTATATGAAGCTTTATATCGGCGAAAGTATAGGTCACCTATCGGATGGTTCAATGTAGGGGAATCTATGTTAGTAGGGCCATATTTGATCCAACAAGTAGTGGAGAAATTCAAACTCATTCAGGATCAATTATTGGCAGCTCAAAGTCGTTAGAAGTCATATGCAGATAGCCGTCGATGAGTCTTAGAATTCCAAGTTGGTGACTGGGTATTCTTAAAGGTATCACCTATGAAAGGTGTTATGAGATTTGGTAAGAAGGGTAAGCTTAGTCCTCAGTACACTAGACCTTACAAGATTACACGTAGAGTGGGCCAGGTGGCCTACGAATTGGATTTACCTTCCGATTTAGAATCAGTCCATCCGATCTTTTATGTATCAATGTTTCGTAAGTATATCAGAGATCTTTCCACAGTCATACCCATTGATGATCTTCAGGTTACCGAGCAATTATCGTATGAAAAGGTTCCCATTCCTATACTAGATATACCGGTTCGAAGATTGAGGACTAAAGTTGTAGCTTTAGTGAAAGTCCTTTAGAGAAATAGTAATAACGAAGAGATGACTTGGGAACTTGAGTAAGATATGAGATTCAGATATCCGCATTTACTTCTACTCCCAGAGGAGGCCCTGACTGAGACACCGTTACTTTCAGGTGCGTATTATTTCATTCCTTATGATTAATGGTCTCGTGAGGCCATTGTTGTTATTGCTTGTTATGGCCCTGTGTGGCGTTGTATATTTTAAGTTGTTGTGTTACATGTTAGTAGTGGTATGGTTACAAGGGAGACTCTGCCAAAACAATTATAAGTCCCTTAGGAGTTTAACATTCGAGGATGAATGTTCTTAAGGGAGTGTGGGGGGAGGGGGGGGGGGGAAGAAATGTTACACCTCATTTTTTGCGTACATTAAAGTTTCTTTTTAAGTCGGTTGTCGTAGGTTCGTATTAGAGATCATTTGGGAAGTTGTGTATGAAGACTATAGATATATCTCGGAGTTTTATAAGTCCTTAAACATGTTCTGGAAAAGAGTATGAAGGTTGGACGTCAAATGAATTGGAAAGAATATGCTAAACACCCCTTATCCATCAACTTCTTCGCTCGAAGGAACGATATCATCTTCTTGGGAGCAGGGCTAGGAGTACCCTTCCACTCCAATCTCAGAATGCCAGGTATGGTTAACGTGACTATCTTGGCATGACAGTCTAAAATTGCTTGACAAGGAGATAACCAATTCATGCCCAAGATAACATCAAAATCTACCATACTGAGGATCACCAAATCTACCAAAGTATCGTAACTGATGACCACACAAGACCGATAAACTCGATCTACTACCATAGTGTATCCGACTGGAGAAGACATACGAATAAGCACATCAAGTAGATCACAAGTCATATCCAAACCCTTAGAGAAATATGTAGAAAAAAATTGAGAAAGTAGAGCCTGGATCAAATAATACTGAAGCTTCCTGATGACAAACCAAAATAGTACCTGTGATAACGCCATCAGAAACCTCTACCTCTTTTCTATCGGGAAGTCATAGAAATGAACCCGTCCACCCTCGTACTGTGTACCTTCATGGCCACCATGGCCAGGCTAAGCTCTATCCCTCACTGATTGTGAGCTGCCCCTGCTAGGCCGATGACCCCCTCTTCCCGACACCTTTGCTAGGTTGTGAACCACCTCTACCGAAAGATCCACCCCGACTAACTGACCATGCGGAGCCCTGGGTGCCTGAAATCGAGAACTTTACTAAGCTCCTCCCTGTCTGGGTCTATGATACTCCCTCGCGAAATATCATGGGTCACTACACTCATAGCAAGCCCTGATAATCGTGGGCTGAGAAACAGATACGGAATAGCCTATATACCTTTCACGATCAGATTGTCGGGTGTAAGAACCTCGAAAAATCTATGCAAAACTGAACTCACTATGCCCAAAAGAGCCACCTGCTGAAACCTAAAGTGATGGCTGAATGGGGCAGCCTGACTAGTACTGGTGACTCTAGCCAAATTGGCCCCTACCATAGAAGAAGAACAATTGAAGCTACAAAATATGAGGATCCTCTTGTCAAAAACCCTACCATGAGCCTGATGCCATACTGACTCAACCTTTGTGGCATGATCTACCACGGCCTAGAATAAAACCCCAGAATCTACTAGCTGTAGAGTCGTAACTTCAATTGGAGTGTCAAATCCTTGATGAACCGTCTCACTGTCTGAACCTCGGTGGGGAAACTAGACTCATACTCCACGATTGATAGCTCTCTCTACTTCAAAGTAGTGAACTCATCCCTCCTCCTGTCTCTCAAATTCTGGGGAACATTCTTCTCCCAATATACTTAGATGTACAGGGCGTTCCGCCCAGCAAATTGAAGGTCTACGAGTCTAATTTCTAAAGCATTAAATCGTTCTTCGATACAGAATAGGAGTAGAGAGATATTGACATTTTCGCGAGAATGCACAGGCAGCTCCTTTTGGGACCCACTATGGCGGTGACCGACCTTTCTTTGTGTTAAAATCATTTGAAGGGCTATTTTTTGTCATCTTCATTTGAAACTTCATCTACACCCCCCCCCCCCCCCCCGAAAACCCTTTCTAACAAGTTCATGAAGATCCAAGAGAAAATTCAAGTGTTCTCATCCAAGATCAACATAAAAGATTAGCTTAGGTGAGGAATAAAGTTTCTATGGTGTTGTGGTGACATTAAGGGTTGCAGTGAGCTAAGAGGAGCTGGGATTTAGAGTTGTAGTTTCTGTATAAGGTAAGTATATTATCTCATTATGTTATATCCCGTATTTTTATACGTCGAGTTATTCGCAAGTTAATCGACTTAAAGAAAGACAGGATTATTTTCGGATATGAAATAGGAACTTTTAATTCTCAATTTTAATTAGTACACAAAAGTTTATAATTTTATTTAGTGTAGAAATATTATTGGAGATTAGGAACTAATTAATTATGATTAGATTATTAAGTAAGGATTAGTAATTAATTAAAACTAATTAATTAAGTTAATTATGTTGGAGTGGGCCCCACTCGTAATTAAAAAAAAAAACAAAAACAAAAACCATGACTCATCCAAGTGGGGCACGTGTAATAAGTATAGCCAACATATAAGATCATTAGTGATGACTAACATTAGTCATGCACTTCACTTTCATTCTCAATTCAATTGAGAGAGTTAAGCTTAATGAAGCAAGAGCATGAGCAGCCATGGCTGCTACTGTTCACGGCCAGCCATGGCTGTTTTTTTTTTTTAAAAAATTGCTTTGATTTAATTCCAAGGTGATTTACAGGTCCAAGGAGGTGATAGCAACATTGGTATTGAATTGAGGAACAAGAAATAGCGAAAGTGGAGAAAATAAATGTATAATTTCCTCCGATTAAATTAAGGTAAGATTTTCTCATTTTATGGTATAGTTGTATTAATGGTGTGTAATGGAAGGATTAAAATTGGATTGGATGAAATTGGAAGTAAGAAATTGCATGAAATCGTTGATATTAGGAGTTGTAGTTGTTATATGAAATTGTTATGTTAAAACGATTACAAGTGTGATTCATGTCATATGTTGTTGTTTGTGTTGATGTCGTGTTGTCGTTAATATGGCTTCTAAATTTGGGAGGAAGAAATGTATAACGTGTCGTATATAAAGCGTATGTTGGTCTGTTGGCGTATGATCTTAAACGTTAATGATTTGGATTGGAAAAGGATTAAGAAGGGTTATTGGATTGTTTGAATTGTTTATGGGCTGAATTGTAAGGGTTTTTACACGAAAATTTATATTACGGTCATTGTTGGTATTGCTGTGATAACAGGAGGTTAATTGGAAGTTCGGGTTAGGCGAGTTATATAGGGGAAATGCTGCCCGATTTCCGTTAAGTTCTTAACTAATAAAAATCCTAATCAAGAAAGTATGAATTGAAGAATGGTTCGTATAGGTAACTGGTTGCAGATTGATAAGCTAGAAAGTATAGTTTACTAACGATAGCGTTACTTTCATATCAAATAGGCTAAAGGGGAGACGAAGCGAACTTGGTTACGATTAACCTTCAACAGGTATGTAAAGCTGTCCCTTGTTTCTTTTGGCATGTCTTAGATTTAAGTGATGAATGATATGAGCTTTGGGGTAATCCTATTCATAAGTCTTGAGTGTGATTCATGATTCTTATTCACTTCTTGATGTTAGAACTCTTAAGTGATTGAGCATCCCTTTTCAGTTTCCTATACGTTGGATAATGGTCGATATATATATAAGTTCTTATTCCTAGAAACTCTACATTAACTGATATCCTTGACTTCTATAAGCTATTTCATTCTATATTGACATATGTCTATGGTTCCTAAGGCTCTTTTGATATTGTTTATGATGACGTTCGAGGGATATTTGATATGATTGTCGCTATTGATACTCAGGTGTAAATCCCTTCTTCTTATTCTGTTTGAGTCTTGATAATGTTTTAAATTGCATATGGCTGCTCACTACTCTGCTCGTGCATGCCTCAATATGTCTTTCACCGAGTCCCGGGCCGGGTATGTTATCGTGCACAATCTCACTGCATTGTTCACCGAGTCCCTCACTAGACGGCCGGAATATGATATATATATATATATATATATATATATATATATATATATATATATATATATATATGATGGAGTTATGCTGTGTTATGGCGTTATGATGTATTTATGGAGTTATGCTGTGTTATGGCGTTATGATGTGTTTATGGAGTTATGCTGTGTTATGGCGCCAAAGACGGGGTGGCGACCATGTTCACCGAGTCCCATAATGGGCCGGGTATGATATATGATATTGACATGCATCATTTATGTTTCAAAAGGGCAAGTGTTTTGGTATTCTGGACATTGTACTTGTTTCTGTACTCTCTATTTCAGTTATGATCCTTTTTACTGTATTTCATGCTTTATATACTCAGTACATATTCCGTACTGACCCCCTTTCTTCGGGGGGCTGCGTTTCATGCCCGTAGGTACAGATAGTCGGTTTGGTGATCCTTCAGTATAGGACTTCTACTCAGCTATCTTGGAGAGCTCCGTTGTTCCGGAGTCTAGACTTTTGGTTCAGATCTTTTGATGTATATGTATATGTTTACCCAGGGGTACGGCGGGGCCCTGTCCCGTCATATTTCGCTATCGATACTCTTAGAGGTCTGTAGGCATATGTGTCGGTTGTGTATAAGTTCTATTCAGCTGTGTCTATACGATGTGTTATGATATGATGTTCGTCTGTAGCGGCAGCCTTGTCGGCTTGCGTATCATTTTTATGATTTGATTAGTTGTGACTCCTCAGGAGACAGTCTATCTGGATATATATATATATATATATATATATATATATATATATATATATATATATATATATATATATATATATATATATATATATATATATGTGATGCCATTATGAACCTTGGAGTTCTTTTGCAAGTTTCCATATTGTTCTTAGATTCAGTTTGACTATATCCAACAGGTATGTATACGAGTGTCCTAGTCGGGCACTAGTCATGGCCTACGGGGTTGGGTCGTGACAAAAGTGGTATCAGAGCCGTTCATCCTCGGAGTGTCTACAGACCGTGTCTAGTAGACTCTTGTTTATCGGTGTGTTGTGCACCACATC
This sequence comes from Lycium barbarum, assembly GCF_019175385.1. Classification (NCBI taxonomy): domain Eukaryota; kingdom Viridiplantae; phylum Streptophyta; class Magnoliopsida; order Solanales; family Solanaceae; genus Lycium; species Lycium barbarum. The sequence goes on from NC_083348.1 coordinate 25,604,497, forward strand.
TATAAACAGGAAGCTACAGGACATTTAGGATGTTACCTTTCTTTCATATATAAGATCGTGCGATAGAGCCCAGCCATAGGAAATGAAATTCCTTATACTAACCTTTGATTTCAGCTGAAGAACGACATCGACAAAAGAAAGCGACTGATGATATTGGAAGTTACGAAGTACACAGGTAAGTAACGGTGTGAAAGAGGTATGTCGGATAAGGTAAGAATATTGAGGTATGATCGACATGTAAAGTTGAAGAATGAAAAGGGAGGTAGATAGGAAGGTATAACAGGACAGATCGTTAAAGGATCCGGTACGTCTCGAGGTGTGATATGTGAGGTAAGTTCCGACACCTTTATACTTTACTTGAAATTGGGAGCCCTGTGTGGCTATGATACGATATGATATATGCGTATATATGTTGGCCCTGTGAGGCATTGTTGGTATTTCCTGAGTGCAGGTTTTGAGATAGTAAGAAATACAGAGGAAACTCTGCCCAAAATTTTCCAGAAATAGAAAAAAGAATGAGATATAGGTTCATAATATGTCTTGAAAGTCGATACCGATAGGGTAAATTTATTATGATGGATTAAAGCTTTAAGAGATACCACCCATGTCATCCGTAAGAGGCACCATTCTTATTTGGGAAATTTTATTTCGAAGAAGCATATATGAGCAGCAAAGTTTGTAATTCATTTGGACGGACCAGAATACTTCCCAGCCACATTTTTACCTTAGAAAAGCTCATATTGAAGGGCAAAAACGTCCAGCAATTAAGTTCCACTTCATTGGAAGAATACAGAGCATACAACAAGTAGTTTATGAACTAAATGATTCGTTCACGACTCAAGAATAAATTGTCACGCCCCAAAACCCACCCTAGACGTGACCGGCATCCGACGTCACGAACAACATCGGAAGAACCTAAACAACACAATAATGATACTTGAACCCGCCAGGTTCAACATTCGCCTCCAACAATTTATAAATTAAATGCAACACATCATGAACACATGAATTAAATCAGCGGAAGTCTTTATAAGTAATAGCCATCAACGTGGCAAACACCCATTAAGTCGTACGAGACTTTTGACAATCTACCCACAATTCTGACAACTATCTATGGAGCTTCTAAGAGACATAACAATCGTCAAACTTCGGGACGCAGCCCGGAAATCTAGAATAATAATGAAACAGGAAGTGTCCCACGAACAAGGATGTGGGCTCACTGAATCCACAGCAGTAGCAAGTCCTCTTAAGCGTCGAAAGTATCACGAACCTGCTCTTCTTTGTTACCTAACATACCATCAAAAACAACAATAGTATGCCTGAGTACTTTCGTACTCAGTGAGTGCCTCGGGGACAACAAGTATTATGAAAATAAAATATAATAATATATAAAGAAATCAGTTCTGAAAAGATAGCATAAAAACAGTCATTCCACTTTGTGATTCTCAATATCATTTGTTAAACAGTTTACAAAGCCATTTATCAATATAGAAACAAGTATTCAACATGTGTATCTCCATAAGAATTATCAAAACCGATTATGAAGTCTTTTGTTAAGTTACAACTTTTAATTATGCCTTTCAAATTGATCATGATTGTCAACAACAGTTCTATGCTAGATTACGAATATTACACACACCGACACAAGCCCAAGAATATCGAGGGGATGACCGTAGGGTTCCCTTGTCACAACGCACCACACCGAATTACAAAGTCTCGGTGACCACTCATCCTCCCGAATGGCTAGGCATAAACACATCGGAATATGAAATCCCCGGTGACCACTCATCCTCCCGAATGGCTAGGCGTAAGCACACCGGAATATAAACCTCGGTGACCACTCATCCTCCCGAATGGCTAGGCGTAAGCACATCGGAATATGAAATTCCCGATGACCACTCATCCTCCCGAATGGCTAGGCATAAGCACACCGGAATATGAAATTCCCGGTGACCACTCATCCTCCCGAATGGCTAGGAATAAACACATCAACAGAGTTCATAGCTTAAAAGCCGAATTACAATTCATCTTAAAGCAGTCACATCACCATTTACTATTAAGGTTCGTTATGCCATATCGTAAAGATAAATCATTCCAATCAATGTTTTGAAAACATACAACTTCTTTACAAAGATTTCCATGTCCTAATTCACCAATGGGAATGTCATTACCAACTCTTAACTAGCATTACTAAGCATCTCTCATAGAGGAAAACATTCATAATATCTTATACATAAATAAAGTTTATTACAATCTAGGTTTAATGTGGGTTTGTCCCCTCACACACATTAACCACCGTTTAAAACATGAATTAGAGTTCAAGGAACATGAAAAGATTGCTTTTCATTTGATTCATTAAAGGATCTTGAAATTAAATCCATCCTTAAATTACTTCCAAAACAGCCCACTATACCTTCGGATGCCAATGCTTGTATACACTTCTTTATTTCCGTATATCCATAGTATAACAACAACAAAATATAAAACAGCCCCAAAATACACGAAAATCATATAAAACAGCCCCAAAATATTGTCACAAAACAGCCACGAAATCATATAAACAGCCCCCAAATATATCGTCACAAAACAGCCCGGTATACGCTTTGTATACAATATATTCATACACTTTATTCTCTCAATTTCAAGAACAACAACTTATCAACAACATCAACAACAATATCAACAATTATTTTATATCAATATCCAACTAATCCTATCCATTTAATCATACCAAAACAGCCCACAAATCATTTGATATCCAAAAATTATAACCGAACTTCCAATGTCATTTTCTCTATTCTAACTCGTCAAATCTATCAATGGTAAGGATAAAAACATCATTAAAATATTAGGCATACCTTATATGGGCAGCCACCACGAAAACAACCTCCCCCAAGTTCAATTTTTAGCTTAGAACGTCGGCAACAACTTGTTCTACACTTTATCCTTCACGAGCCTCGGGATTCGGGGCCTCGAACTTGATTGATTCACCACTTTCTCTCTCTAACTCTCCTCTCTATCTCTCTCTAAAAATCTGCAGGTTTGGTAGAGGAAATGTGGCTGCCAGGGCTGAACATTTCCCTTAAATACCAAGGGAAATGGGCCTGACTCGGTTTTGAATTGGGTTGGGCCAACAACTTGAACTTTCTATCTTAAAACGTCCATATCTCCTGATCCCGATGTCACCTGGGGGCCGACGACCTGTGGTTGGAAAGCTATTTCAAAGGGCTACAACTTCCATCAAGGAAGTATTTCCAAATTCCCAAATAATAATGGGGTTATGGCCTCCCAAATTCAGATCGCCTGAAAACGTACTGTTTTCACCTGTGTTACGCCCCAAGGGACGATCCGTAACACGTGTTACGGCCCGTAACTTGGAGCGTAACACTGACCAAATTTCCAGTGAGGTTCTGGAAATTTTTGGGACGTTACGGCCCCAAGGGACGGTCCATAACGCAGACCAAATTTCCAGTGCGAACAGGCTTCAGTAAAATGGGCATAACGCTTTGCACAGATGTCCGTTTGACCCTCATAATATACCGTTGGAAATCTATTTCAAAGCTCTACAACTTTTATTTCAGGGGTTGTTTCCAAATTCGCAACACATTTTCACGAAAATCGCCCAGAAGACAGACCTACCAAAACTTAGGCGAATTTAAGAGCCCTTAAGAACTTCGATTGTTGGTTTGACTTCTAAACGACCATTCTCCACCCGAATTCATCAAGAATGGTTTCATATAGATAAAATATCATCTTAACACTAGATTTTTACATATTCACACCTAGTTCAAATTTACGGGGTGTTACATAAATATGGAGGTAAACCATGTGAATCAAGCACTAGAAGTCCTGTGGTGCTTGTCAGATTCTAGTTTTTCTTCTGGTGGTGGTTGGAGAATGCCTCATGGTGACATTTTATTAGTTATTAATAAACTAATTGGAGATGGAATTTGTGGAAGGAAAACTCAAACTTGTGGGCTGTCTACGATCATGTGTTTCATATGTTGTTGATGAAGTGCTAGAATAATTCGGAAGGGCTTGTGATACTAAGGGATGACTTAGAAAAAGTTGTCAAATCTTAACAAAACATTTTATTGAGGTATCGAGTGAACTGATAAGTAGGGATAAATTACAACGAGTTTACAGTTAAAAGGAGTGATAGTATGATTGAGATAAAAGTACGGAGGAGGAAGAATTATGACAAATTATGAAGGTATTGATAAGACAGCTTGTGAGATATTAAAGATAAGATTGATCAGAAAGGGTGTGTAACGACCCAACCCCGTAGGCCGTGACTACTGCCCGAGCTGGACACTCGTACACACCCCTGTTAGCTGTATGATCAATCCACACCCAACTATATATATACGCAAGCCGGCAAGGCTGCCACTACACACAACATCCCAAAACATATATATATATATATATATATATATATATATATATATATATATATATATATATACGCAAGCCGACGAGGCTGCCACTACGAGTGGGAACGTCCAAAAATATAAGTCATACTAACACAGCTGGACAACATATATACATATAACCCACACACATGTCTACAGACCTCTAAGAGTAACAACAGTAGCATATGACAGGACGGGGCCCCGCCGTACCCCTGGACAAAACACATATATACAACAAAAGGTTTTGTACCAAAATCTGGGCTCCGAAACAACGGATCTCTCCCAAAACAGCTGAATAGGGATCCTAAGTAAGCGGGTCACCAAAGCGAGCGTCTGTACCTGCGGGCATGAAACGCAGCCCCCCGAAGAAAGGGGGGTCAGTACGAGATATGTACTGAGTATATAAAGCATGAAATACAATAAGAAAGATCATAACTGAAGTAGAGATTCCAGGAGATAAGTATAATAATCAAGAAGTCACTGTACCTGTGCCTTATGAAACAAAATCATTCATATCATTATCATATACCGTACCCGGCCCATTATGGGACTCGGTACCATAGTCATATCATCATATACATATACCGTACCCGGCCCTCTAGTAAGGGACTCGGTGAATAAAGTCGTGTACACGTATACCGTACCCGGCCCATCATGGGACTCGGTGCCATAATCATATATCATATCATCATGTCATCATATACCGTACCTGGCCCTTTAGTAAGGGACTCGGTGAATAATGCAGTGACGCTGTGCATGATAACATATCCGGCCCGGGACTCGGTGAATGCTGTAACAACAGTATGTACGAGTAGAGTAGTGAGTAACCATATGCATATAAATCATCTTTTGAGACTCAATAGATAAGTAGACTAATCAACGCTCGTGTATCAGGATGATAGTCATATTCAGTGCTCTTTGAATACCATTATGGACTATATCAAATAAAGTCTCAGGGATCATAGACAGGTATCAAATCAATACGAGACAGCTTATGAAAGTTAAGGATATTAGTCATTATAGAGCCTTTAGGAATAGAAACTTATACATACGATTATACTATCCAACATATAGAAAGTTCGAGGGCAGTAGCTTAATTACTTTAAAAGCTCTAACATCATGAAGTGAATAAGAATCATGAATCATATTCGGAGCTTATGAATGGAATTACCCCAAAGCTCATGTCATTCATCACTTACGTCTAGGACATGCCAAAAGAAAGAAGGGTTAACTTTACATACCTGTTAGCGACTATTCGTGAATCCTTTCGCCTCGTCGCTCTTTTAGCCTATTTATATAAGAGTAACGTTATCGTTAGTAACTATATTTTCTAATTCACCAATCTATAACCCATTTCTTATAGAACCTATATTTCAGCTTATATATTCTCGTTTAGGGTTTTTCCTTATTTAAGGACTTAACGAAAATCGGGCAGAATTTCCCCTATATATTCACCTAACCCGACTTTTTAAATTTTCTCCTGTTAACACAGAAATACCAACAACAAAGATATACATAATAAATGTTATATCCCCTGTTTTGTGAAATGGGATAATTCAAGATAATCGCGGGGAGACAACAATCAAGGCAACATTTTTGTTGTTTGACACACGGGTTGTTTATGAAAAGTCTAGAAGTGGAGACAATGAAAATGGTTCAGAGCATAAAGGGGAATTCACAAAATGATTTGTGGTAATAATGAGAAGAGTCGAGGGGCAAAATGGGAACTTCATAAAAGTTTTGAAAGTTTATAAAAATTTCCATGTTGGTTGTGTGGCATAAGTATGTGCCCACATTTCTTTGGGGGGCTAAAGTGTATCAAGAAGACATTTGGTCTTCTTTGACCAAATAAAGTAATCCAAAAGAAAAAAAGAAAATTGGGGAGTCTTCTAGAGAGGGGCATGTGCCCCTCACATGCATAGGATATATATGGATATATATATTGGTATTATCTTCCAATTCAAGACAAGAAAAGATAAGAACAAAAACAAAAGCATAGAAGAAAGAACAAGAAGGAGGATTTCGGCCCTACAAAAATTTCCAAGAAAAAGTGACAAAAATTCCTTCAAAAATTATTTCTAACCAAGTAGGGGGTGCTTAACAAGATGGAGTGTTTATTGGAGCAAGAACAATACAAATACTTATAAGTTGGAAGTGTAGTCAAGTGAAGAAGTGGAGAAGAAGCAAGGTGAGAACTTATGCCCTTTTTTTTTCATGTTATGAATAATTATGCATGTTGTTGTGTGCAAAGTGAGTGAAATTTGTGAAGAATAGGGAAGTGGGGGTGGAGGCCGTGAGGTGTGGTGCATGATTGTGTGTGTAGAAATTATGTGTTAATCATTTTATCTAATGTTTAGTTATTATTGTTATGAATGCCATGTTGATGATGAAAGTTGAATGACTCTACTAAGGTTGAAGCCGTGTAGGTGTGCTTGATGTTAGGCCGTGTATAAGGCATGTATAATCGTGTGAATGTGTTGAATTGTGAAGGAATAAGGGGCAAGTTGAATTTAAAATTTTAGTTGTTGTGTTGTAGATCTTATATTGCAAATAAAGACTCAATAAGTTTGGTGAAGTATTGGTGATTGGAAGTTTGTGTAAGTTGGAAATAATGCTCTTGCATGGATAGTATGTAATGGTATTGGTATAATGTTGTTGGAATATATATATATGTATATTTATGAAGTTGTTATTGTGCTCGTTGGAGTCGGAAGGTGTTGACGATAGTAGGAAATCGATATAATGTACTTTGAATGGAATATGTGAATTACTAGTGTGGTTGTTGAATTATGTTAACCGTTTGGCCGGGTTTGAATTCCCGGGTTGTGTTTGATGAGAATTTGACGAAATTGAATGTTGAGGATGGTATATTTACAGAGGAAATGCTGCCGAAATTTCGGTAGCAAAGTGCTTCCTTAAGATTCTAACTCAAAATGTACTAATGAAAGTTTTGGTAAAAATGACCAATTCGCAGATTTCGACGAGATTGTGATGTGAATTTGGAGTAGCCAAAGGAGCGGAAAGAGGTATGTAAGGCTTCGCCCTTCTTTCTATGGCATGTCTTAGATATAATGAGTCGGGCACGAGCCTCGGGGACAACCCGGTTCCCCGGAATCCGTACCTAAAGTTTTCAACTTTTCGTTCAATTGAATTGAAGTAGAAAGTGTGCAAAATGATGAAAAGGCCTCCTAGACCCCTATAACTTGCCTAAGTGGGACCCGATTACCCTAAGACTCATACAAGTAACTCTATGACACGTAATATGGGTAAATTGTATACGCTACCTCGTCCGGCCCGAGGTGGGCCCGATACTCTCGGATTTTCCTATAGTCTTGGTTAGCGTACTTGAAGTGAATCTAAAGGGGGCCTTTGATCCCGATTCCGTCACCAAGTAATAAGTGCTATGACTACCCCAACGGGAGTGCCCCTATGATGATAATGTTAATGACAATGTCGGGCAAGAGGATGTAGCTATGATAAATACGACCGGAACGACCCTATGACTAAGCCAAGTACCTTATGTAAACATTAAATTGATAAACTAATTTTCTAAATCGTATTTATACCTTCTAGTTATAATCTTATTTTCTAAGACTCCAAAACCTATGACTGTCACCTAAAATGCCTGCGATTTCATTTTTGGTTACTATAACACTATTCTCCGTTAATAATCTCACTTTAAAATACTTGTTCCTTCTAGGTGAGACAAAGCTATCACTAGCATTTCGTACTGTAATCGGAGGTTACCGACCTTACGTCACTCCGATGGACACATGATTTTCCTTGGCTCTCTTGTGTGCTTATAGGATATATGTATATAAAGCGAGTTAACGTGTATGGATATGTATGTATATTAGATAAAGAAATTGTATATGAGACATGTATATGCATAAAAGAGGAGTAAGCGTATATGTATGTGTATATGGGGAAAAAGGGAAGGGCCACTGTTATACCACCACCTGATTCAGCTGGATTCCATCCTGGACGCGGGATGCCCGGACGCGGGATATGGGATGAGCCGTACGCGGCGTCTGTATATATATATATATATATATAATGTGTGATACATGTGTGATGTAATATGTTGGGTTATCGTTGGGGAGGGGATTGGGGGAGCCGATTGTATTCGGCGTCTGTAAATGTAAGCAAAAGATACCGTTACTGAAACGTACTGTTTTATTTCTGTACACGAGAATAAGTAATATGAAAATGTTGAGTCCTATGCCTATGAAAAGAAACGGTTCAAGGATGGAAAGGCAAGTTTACATGACAGCCGGCCCGAAAAGGGGCCTCCCTACTTACAGGTTACGTTCTTGCCTCATTATACGCGCTATGACTCTGTGATATTATTATTGATCGTACTTTATGTTACTGCTTGAACTGTTTTCCATGCCTTACATACTCGGTACATTATTCGTACTGACGTCCCTTCTTGTGGACGCTGCGTTTCATGCCGCGCAGGTCAGCAGGTATACGGACCAGATTCCTAGTGCCCTATCAGCAGCATTCGACAGCGCTCCAGTTGTTCCGGAGCCTTATTTCACCGGTACTATTTTGTGTATGTATTTTCGGGCGCGACAGTACTCGGCCCTTTTCTCTGTATAAATGTACTATGTCTAGAGGCTCGTAGACAGATATACACAGTCAGCTATGTACAGTTTAATGTATTTTATTCCGAATGGTCCGCGTTCTGGTGTAACGCGATATTAGAAAGTTTACTGCAAATGTTAATGTTTAGAAAAAAAAATATATGGCACTGCTTATACAGGATAGCTAAGGGGTGCTCGGTACAAGTATCGGGTACTCGTCACGGCCCCTGGTCGGGTCGTGACAGAAGTGGTATCAGAGCAGTTCGGTCCTAGGGTTTGTCTACGAGCCGTGTCCAGTAGAGTCTTGTCTATGGGTGTGTAGCGCGCCACACTTATAGACGGGAGGCTACAGGGCATTTAGGAAATGTGACCTTCTTTGTATTCTGAAATCGTGCGATAGAGCTATGTTACCATTCTTCCATGCTCCTTTTCTAAAACCGATGTTATGGTTTCAGTAATGCCGCCGAAGAGAAAGGCTACGACGGCCGAGAAAGCCAAGGGGGTGGCGGCCCGCAGAGTTGAACAGGAGCTAGACGAAGAAGAATCTCACAATGAAGCTCCCCCTCAGACTGTTCCTGCACCCCCTGCACCGGCAGAGCAGGGAAGAGCTCCAGCTCCAGCCCCCGCACCTCCAGTTCCACCGCCAGCAGCTCCGGGCCAGCAGATGGCAGAGGCCATCCAGTTATTGACCCAGCTAGTCGCCGCACAAGCTCAGCGGCAAGATGTGGACACAGGCGGCAGGGCGGTAAGCGCAAGGGCCCGAGACTTTATTACCCTGAAGCCGCCAGAGTTCTATGGATCGAAGCCAGAGGAGGACCCGCAGGGTTTTATAGACGAGATGCTGAGGACTCTGAGGATCATACATGCTTCGGATACGGAGTCCGTAGAGTTGGCTTCATACAGGCTGCGGGATGTGGCAGTTCTGTGGTACGGTAACTGGATATCATCGAGGGGAGCAAATGCACCCCCTCCGGTTTGGCAGGAGTTCACTGAGGCTTTCCTACGACATTTCCTACCGCCAGAGGTTCGACGGGCTCGAGCCGATATGTTCTTGAACCTGAGACAGGGAAATATGAGCGTTCAAGAATACAGTCTTCGTTTCAACTCGCTAGCCAGGTATGCCCCCGCCCTGATAGCTGATAAGGGAGACCATGTGCACCGGTTTGTAAGTGGGCTAGGGCCACATTTGGTTAAGGAGTGTTTGACGGCCTCACTCCAGGACGGGATGACTATTACCCGCATCCAAGCCCACGCCCAAAATCTGGAAGAACAATATCAGCCACGGAGAGAGGAGAGTTTTCCAGATAGGGGCTCCAGAAAAAGAGGCAGATTTTCCAGGGCTAGGAGTTAGTATAGAGGGGGGCAGGCACAAGAGCAATCTAGGTATTCGGGCCAATCAGCGGCCAGTGCCCAACCTCGATTTGCGGATAGGGGGTTTGATCGCCCTACTTATTCGGTACCAGGTCAGGGTGCCAGAGCTTTGGAGTCCCAGTACAGAGTTGATTCCAGCAGGATGGGGCTTCCCCCACCACGATGTGCCCGGTGTGGCAAGCCGCACACTGGGCAGTGCTACTTAGACACCGGTGGTTGTTTTGCCTGTGGTCGGACTGACCATTTTGTACGTGATTGGCCGCTAAAGGATGGAGGAGGCCAAACTCAGCCAGCCGGATCAGCGATCGGTTCGACGTCGACCGTGCGCCCTCGTGGGCAGACTTCTCAGGCGCCAGCAGGCCGCGACCGAGGTAGAGGAGGAGCACCCAGTTCAGCCGGTCCTCCGCACCGCCTATATGCACTGACAGGACGACAGGATCCTGAGCCTTCTGCAGACGCGGCCACAGGTACCTTTTCAGTATTTTCTGTGATAAACGTGTGCTAATTAATTCGAATTTTATTTTTTCCTATACCGTCCTCTGCATTACTGGGCACATTAAAAATTTGGAAATTTGGGCGAAAAGTGGCCATACACATAGGTAAAAGGTGAATACTGGAAATTGCGAAGGTCAGAACTGTAAATAAAAGAAAAGACGTGTTACACGGACGTTTCGAAAACTGCCGAGACCCCAACTCGTACCATATTATATGATATAGGTAGTACGGGGAAGCGGAAGTAAAAATATTGACGCCGAGACATCGGAATGCATTAAAGTTCTAAGGTTAAGCGTGCTCAGGTGGGAGTAATTCTATGATGGGTGACCCCCTGGGAAATATGCTGAAAAATTCATAAATGAGGAAACAAGAGACGAGTGTAAAATTAGGCAGCCCAGAGTAAGTTGGGGTGTGAAAAGTGGTTAGAAACCCCATACGAGCCATATAGGCTAAGACGGATTAAACTAACAGAAAAAAAAAAGCCATGACAACAGAAAGCCTTGGGAATGAAGGAGAAAAGTACAGGTGTCGCAGGGTGGGACCAATATTGAGTCCACACTGTCTAAGGCAAGGAATTCCTAATATGGCGATATACAGGAACATGTATAGTGAAGGGATAGACGCAGCAGACTACACGGAGAAAGGAGCACAACTGTAAAAAACGCAAAGAGGGCAACCTAAGCTTCTAAGATGGATATGCGAAGTGACATGAGGTATCTATGACGGAGACCTCCCCGAAATAATGCGCTACGCTATGAGGCCAGTTCAACATTCGAGGACGAATGTTCTAAAGGGGGGGAGGATGTTATATCCCCTGTTTTGTGAAATGGGATAATTCAAGATAATCGCGGGGAGACAACAATCAAGGCAACATTTTTGTTGTTTGACACACGGGTTGTTTATGAAAAGTCTAGAAGTGGAGACAATGAAAATGGTTCAGAGCATAAAGGGGAATTCACAAAATGATTTGTGGTAATAATGAGAAGAGTCGAGGGGCAAAATGGGAACTTCATAAAAGTTTTGAAAGTTTATAAAAATTTCCATGTTGGTTGTGTGGCATAAGTATGTGCCCACATTTCTTTGGGGGGCTAAAGTGTATCAAGAAGACATTTGGTCTTCTTTGACCAAATAAAGTAATCCAAAAGAAAAAAAGAAAATTGGGGAGTCTTCTAGAGAGGGGCATGTGCCCCTCACATGCATAGGATATATATGGATATATATTGGTATTATCTTCCAATTCAAGACAAGAAAAGATAAGAACAAAAACAAAAGCATAGAAGAAAGAACAAGAAGGAGGATTTCGGCCCTACAAAAATTTCCAAGAAAAAGTGACAAAAATTCCTTCAAAAATTATTTCTAACCAAGTAGGGGGTGCTTAACAAGATGGAGTGTTTATTGGAGCAAGAACAATACAAATACTTATAAATTGGAAGTGTAGTCAAGTGAAGAAGTGGAGAAGAAGCAAGGTGAGAACTTATGCCCTTTTTTTTTTTCATGTTATGAATAATTATGCATGTTGTTGTGTGCAAAGTGAGTGAAATTTGTGAAGAATAGGGAAGTGGGGGTGGAGGCCGTGAGGTGTGGTGCATGATTGTGTGTGTAGAAATTATGTGTTAATCATTTTATCTAATGTTTAGTTATTATTGTTATGAATGCCATGTTGATGATGAAAGTTGAATGACTCTACTAAGGTTGAAGCCGTGTAGGTGTGCTTGATGTTAGGCCGTGTATAAGGCATGTATAATCGTGTGAATGTGTTGAATTGTGAAGGAATAAGGGGCAAGTTGAATTTAAAATTTTAGTTGTTGTGTTGTAGATCTTATATTGCAAATAAAGACTCAATAAGTTTGGTGAAGTATTGGTGATTGGAAGTTTGTGTAAGTTGGAAATAATGCTCTTGCATGGATAGTATGTAATGGTATTGGTATAATGTTGTTGGAATATATATATATGTATATTTATGAAGTTGTTATTGTGCTCGTTGGAGTCGGAAGGTGTTGACGATAGTAGGAAATCGATATAATGTACTTTGAATGGAATATGTGAATTACTAGTGTGGTTGTTGAATTATGTTAACCGTTTGGCCGGGTTTGAATTCCCGGGTTGTGTTTGATGAGAATTTGACGAAATTGAATGTTGAGGATGGTATATTTACAGAGGAAATGCTGCCGAAATTTCGGTAGCAAAGTGCTTCCTTAAGATTCTAACTCAAAATGTACTAATGAAAGTTTTGGTAAAAATGACCAATTCGCAGATTTCGACGAGATTGTGATGTGAATTTGGAGTAGCCAAAGGAGCGGAAAGAGGTATGTAAGGCTTCGCCCTTCTTTCTATGGCATGTCTTAGATATAATGAGTCGGGCACGAGCCTCGGGGACAACCCGGTTCCCCGGAATCCGTACCTAAAGTTTTCAACTTTTCGTTCAATTGAATTGAAGTAGAAAGTGTGCAAAATGATGAAAAGGCCTCCTAGACCCCTATAACTTGCCTAAGTGGGACCCGATTACCCTAAGACTCATACAAGTAACTCTATGACACGTAATATGGGTAAATTGTATACGCTACCTCGTCCGGCCCGAGGTGGGCCCGATACTCTCGGATTTTCCTATAGTCTTGGTTAGCGTACTTGAAGTGAATCTAAAGGGGGCCTTTGATCCCGATTCCGTCACCAAGTAATAAGTGCTATGACTACCCCAACGGGAGTGCCCCTATGATGATAATGTTAATGACAATGTCGGGCAAGAGGATGTAGCTATGATAAATACGACCGGAACGACCCTATGACTAAGCCAAGTACCTTATGTAAACATTAAATTGATAAACTAATTTTCTAAATCGTATTTATACCTTCTAGTTATAATCTTATTTTCTAAGACTCCAAAACCTATGACTGTCACCTAAAATGCCTGCGATTTCATTTTTGGTTACTATAACACTATTCTCCGTTAATAATCTCACTTTAAAATACTTGTTCCTTCTAGGTGAGACAAAGCTATCACTAGCATTTCGTACTGTAATCGGAGGTTACCGACCTTACGTCACTCCGATGGACACATGATTTTCCTTGGCTCTCTTGTGTGCTTATAGGATATATGTATATAAAGCGAGTTAACGTGTATGGATATGTATGTATATTAGATAAAGAAATTGTATATGAGACATGTATATGCATAAAAGAGGAGTAAGCGTATATGTATGTGTATATGGGGAAAAAGGGAAGGGCCACTGTTATACCACCACCTGATTCAGCTGGATTCCATCCTGGACGCGGGATGCCCGGACGCGGGATATGGGATGAGCCGTACGCGGCGTCTGTATATATATATATATATAATGTGTGATACATGTGTGATGTAATATGTTGGGTTATCGTTGGGGAGGGGATTGGGGGAGCCGATTGTATTCGGCGTCTGTAAATGTAAGCAAAAGATACCGTTACTGAAACGTACTGTTTTATTTCTGTACACGAGAATAAGTAATATGAAAATGTTGAGTCCTATGCCTATGAAAAGAAACGGTTCAAGGATGGAAAGGCAAGTTTACATGACAGCCGGCCCGAAAAGGGGCCTCCCTACTTACAGGTTACGTTCTTGCCTCATTATACGCGCTATGACTCTGTGATATTATTATTGATCGTACTTTATGTTACTGCTTGAACTGTTTTCCATGCCTTACATACTCGGTACATTATTCGTACTGACGTCCCTTCTTGTGGACGCTGCGTTTCATGCCGCGCAGGTCAGCAGGTATACGGACCAGATTCCTAGTGCCCTATCAGCAGCATTCGACAGCGCTCCAGTTGTTCCGGAGCCTTATTTCACCGGTACTATTTTGTGTATGTATTTTCGGGCGCGACAGTACTCGGCCCTTTTCTCTGTATAAATGTACTATGTCTAGAGGCTCGTAGACAGATATACACAGTCAGCTATGTACAGTTTAATGTATTTTATTCCGAATGGTCCGCGTTCTGGTGTAACGCGATATTAGAAAGTTTACTGCAAATGTTAATGTTTAGAAAAAAAAATATATGGCACTGCTTATACAGGATAGCTAAGGGGTGCTCGGTACAAGTATCGGGTACTCGTCACGGCCCCTGGTCGGGTCGTGACAATAAATTCTCACAATTCAGCCCATAGCTATTCTAACTACCCAACAATTTCTCTTAAGCCATTTCAACCCACAATTTCCTATAACATCGATTTCATGCATTTTATTAATTCCAATTTTGTCCAATCCAATTCTAATAATTCCATTACAATACTATTAACACAATTACACCACAAAATAATAAAATCTTACCAAATTTTTCCAGGAGGAATTTCTGCGCTAATTGCTCCAATTTCGCAATTTCTTCTTCCTCGATTCAATATCCAATGTTTCTATCACCTCCTTGAACTTGTAAATCACTTTGGAATTAAACCAAAGTAAACAAAAACATATTTTTTTCTTGTCCATGGCTGCCATGAGCAGCAGCCATGGCTATGCTTCTCTTTGTTTGTTTTTCTGATTTCATCAAAGTTTTCATGAATTACACTTCAATGAAGTGTACGGCCAAGTATTGTTCACAATTGTGAACATTTATATGTTTCTTAGCTAGAGGACACATGTCCTCTCCTAGTGACTCATCCAAGTTTTTATTTATTTATTTTATTCGGGTGGGGCCCACTTTTTATATAATTAAATTAATTAATTTAATAAATCCTTAACCCTTACTTAATAATCTAATCACAATTAATTAATTCCTGATCTCCAATAATATTTTACACCAATTAAAATTTATAAATAATTTATGTTCTAATTTAAAATTGAAAATTAAAGGTTTTTATTTCGTGTCCGAAAATGATCCTGTCTTTAACTTGAGTCGATTTGCTTACGAATAATTCGACGTATAAATATACGGGGTATAACATCCTTCCCCCCTTTAGAACATTCGTCCTCGAATGTTAAACTGATCCTGAGTTCCTAATACTTTCTCAAGTGTCCTCTTATTCAATTACGCCCTTCACATACCTCTTCCATTGGCCGATTCGCTATGATTCATTATAACGCATTCCAGGCCTCTACATAGTCATCCCTGTAATACTTCCTCCTTCTATTTCTTCTCGAGGTACTAATTCCATGTCATTGCCTTTGCTCTCTTCTTTACTTCGCAGTCGGTTGTCAGTTGTATTTCGAGCTCTTCTGCTGAAGTGTTACTCTTTCTCTTGTCTACATACTGTTCAGTTGTACTGTCACTGATTGATTCGGACTTGTATTCATAGTGCACTTAGCCACAACTCGACTCTTTCTTCTCTTATGGTTACTCCCTTAAGACGATGTATCGTTCACTTCACTTTACTTCTAATCTTTAAGTAAGACCTTGTAACGTGCAGACATCCCTCATCGATTTATTAGACTTTATAATTCTTGGAGTATTTCATACCTCCGGTACTTGTAGACCCTTCACAGACTCTACGGATAAAACGAAATTTCCCAGAGTGTAATATTATTCTACTCCGATAACCTTGCTTTGCTCTGCTGTTACAGTTTGTATTTTGGAATCTTCAGCATCATGTGTTACTTTCCGACTTTCTTTTAATGTTTTTTAACTGTCACTTGCTTGTAGTTCTTGATCTCTATCTTTAGGGTTGGCTATCAAATAGCGCTAGAGCTCCCCCATACTACAACTTTACTGTCGTCCAGTAACCAGTAGCCCACTTGTTCTGATTGTCTTGGTTAACTCATTTAGTAATTTCTCTTAACGTGACTGATAATACTTTAGGCATATTATTTCGTGTCGGTTCTTTATTTTTTACTCAAATTCTTCTATTGCCCCTTTGCTCAAATTTGCTCTTAGCTCTCCTTTCATGCATTCTATTGCAATCTTTACACAAGTATGTGTAGGTGCTCGAATCAGCCTAGTAATTACCTTAGCCTTGCCTCGCTTGTCTTTATGCAGACCCTATATCCTCCTCTTATATCTTTCAACTGATATCAAGGCTCAACTATGGTTTTTGCCCTCAGTACTAAATATATCTCCGTAGTTTTGCCTCAAACCATCTTATACCTTCCTTCGATGTATCCGAAATATCGCAATCACATTGTTGTTACTGAATTCTTACTCTTCTTATCAAGTGTTCACTTGGCCTCGTTTTTAGTATACAAGTATTCGTAGGTTGCATAACTATTCCTGTACAATTCGTACAAAGTGCATCCAATCTTAGTCATAGTCTTTCCTTCTCCTGGTGTATTCTGCTCTACATATCTTATTGTACTAAAACTCACTTGCTATCTATTTTTCCATCCTCTTTCCCCTTTCTCTGTTCACCATTTGTCTTTCTCATATCCTACTATAGGAGAGATTTCCTATTCTTTCTCCTTTGCTACTTATGTGTCGCAATATTATTAGCCAATAACTCCGTTGCCAACATCTTAATCTCTAATCCAGTATAGCCTTGCTATCTTTTATAATATCCTTTTAAGTTACTTGTTACCATTCTCTCGTCATATTCTTCCTTTTTATAAGCATCCACCTTCTGATGTCAGATTATCCAAGGCCTTTACTAATAATTCTCCGCGCTGTCTAAAATACTATCTTGACTACTTGTTCGTTTTATCGCTAGCCTTCAGATCTTACCAACTTATTCCAGCATAAGGTTTCACTTGGGATTTGAGTATCCATATAAACCGTGTTGCAGTGCCAGTTGATTTCATCTTACACTTGCATTTCTCTCATTCGCTTCCCCCCTTTGGGTGTACTTGCATCATTATCTATTTATATTCCACTCTACGTCTCCATTTCAAATTTCGAATTCCTACGATTCTTTGTCCATACATTTGGTATACTGTGCCATATCCATGTCTTCCTTTATACCATCTATAACTTAGATTTCCCATGTACGAACCCTTAACATAAGCACGAGGTGATTAGAACCCTCGATATATAGTACGATATCTAATCTGATGGTTGGTACTCGAGTATTGTAATTAGTGTAGTAATTTATCCAAAGCCACATTCCATTCATTCCAAGCAGTAATTAGCTAGTACTTATAGTCATTTCAAATTTTCCATTTGGTAGCACTTATATTCTAACAATAAGTGTCCCAAGCTTTCCTATAATACCATCTTTATCCCAACGGATATCATCTGTTTCTTCTAATAAATTCACAGTACCTCAGTCGTTTCGCAAATCCACAATCCTTGTCCTTTAAGGATTTCACTATTTCCGAGGTGAGGTCACATACACGTAGTACTTCTTTATGCCTCATGCTCTTTCATCATTGTCGTATACTCAGCGCTAACTTCTAACTTGCTCGAAATCATATCAAATTCATCTTAGTAATGGTCTTGTCTTATCACCTCTCGTCTTACTATATCTTACGTTCATAGCTATATATTTCCCTTTTATCCTATACTCGTACTCAATTTATTACGTCCGTCTTAAGCGCTTCCTTTAGTATTCCTTTCATTTCTCCAGTCTATGTCCATCTTTTATTTTGTGCACGAGGAATCTCATGCTATTCCCGTATCTTTCAGAAAACACAACTTCTACATAAGCCCTTTCTCATTTTCAAATCATATTCTGTTTATCTCTTTTTATTCTTATCACACTAGTCATTTCTGGCATTCATTCTGTCTCGTTGCTGATCTTTCTTTAGGTTGGTCTTTCATAGTTCTGTCACTTGTATTGCTCGTTTTCCTAACTATACACGTCACAATACATCGCTACATTGTAATCCCACTCGCTTTCTTCTCGTCTTCCTCTTTCTATTAACTCCTTCTCTTCCTGTGCTCCCTTTCACTTTTGTTACCACTTGACTTTTGTTCTGAACTTTCCCTATTGAACTTTGGAAGTCCTTCTTGTTCGTTCTACATTTACTTTTCCATTTCACACTAATCACATCGTATTCTTTTCCTTGCTAGGCTTTACTCTTTTCTATAGCAATCCTTATAGTTTTCACATTACATCCTTTTCTTAATCTATCCTATAACGTAATACTTTTTAACTTTTTTAACGATTCTTGCTATGTCTTAATTACACTCTATGGACTAGGCGTACTTAACCCTTCACCCTTTCTGATCAATCTTATCCTTAATATCTCACAAGCTGTATTATCAATATCGTCATCACTTGTCATAATTCTTCCTCCTCCGTACTCTTTTCTCAATCATACTACCACTCCTTCTTAACTGTAAATTCGTCGTAATTTATCCCTACTTATCGGTTCACTCAATATCCCAATAAAATATTTTGTTAAGGGTTTCCACCTTTTTCTAAATCATTCCTCAGTATCACAAGCCCTTCCGAATCATCCTTGCATTTCACCAACAACATATGAAATACATGACCCTAGACAGCCCACAAGTTTAAGTTTTCCTTCCACAGATTCCATCTCTAATTAGTTGATTGAGAACTAATAAAAGGTTACTATGGAGCATTCTCCATCCACCAGCAGAAGAAAACTAGAATCCGACAAGCACCACAGGACTTCTTAGTGCTTGATTCACATAGTTCACCTCCATATTTGTCCTTGGGTCGCGAGCGAACCATTTAGTTCACAAACTACTTGTTGTATGCTTTGTACTCTCCCAATAAAGTAAAACGTAATTGCTGGACGTTTTTTCCCTACAACATGAGCTTTTTCTAAGGCAAAATGTGGTTGGAACATATTCTGGTCCGTTCAAATGAATCGCGAATTCGCTGCTCATATCTGCTTCTTCAAAACAAGGTCTTCCAAATAAGAATGACGTCTCTTATGGATGACGTGGGGGTATTTCTTAAAGCTTTAATCCAACATAACAATTTACCCTATCAGTATCAATTTTCAAGACATATTATGAACTTATATCTCATTCTTTTTCTTTTTCCTATTTCTTGGAAAATTTGGGCAGAGTTCCCTCTGTATTTCTTACTATCCCAGAACCTGCATGCAGGAAGAACCAACAGTGCCTCACAGGGCCAGCATATATATATATATATATATATATATATATATATATATATATATATATATATATATATATATCATATCATGTCATATCATATCACAGCCACACAGGGCTCCCAATATTGACTACAATATGAAACTAATGAACTTACCTCGTATGTCCAACTCAAACTGCACCTGTTACACTTTCCTATTTACTTCCCTTTCAATCTTCAACTTTACCTTTCAATCGTGCTTCAAATACCTTGCCCAACATATATCTTCCGCATCGCTGCTTACCTGTGTACTTGTAACTTTCAATGTCATCAGTCACTTCCCTCTGTCGATACCATTCTTCTGCTGAAATTAAGGGTTAGTATAAGGAATCTCATTTCCTATGGTTTGGCTCTATCGCACGATCTTAGATATGAAAGAAAGGCAACATCCTAAATGCCCTGTAACTTCCTGTTTATAGATGTGGTGCACAACACACTGATAAACAAGATTCTACTAGACACGGTCTGTAGACACTCCGAGGACGAACTGCTCTGACACCACTTTTGTCACGACCCAACCCCGTAGGCCATGATTAGTGCCTGAGCTGGACACTCGTACACACCCCTGTTAGCTATCTGATCAATCCACACCCAAACATAATATGGAACCCATAGGACCAACACATAGTCACAGAACTGTCGCATAAGTATATATATATATATATGTTAAGCAACCTGTCTCTTGAGGAGTCACAACTATCAACAGATAACACAGTACATAAGCCGACAAGGCTATCATAGTATGTGGGAACGTCCAAACTATATATATACGCAAGCCGGCAAGGCTGCCACTACACACAACATCCCAAAACATATATATATATATATATATATATATATACGCAAGCCGACGAGGCTGCCACTACGAGTGGGAACGTCCCAAAATATAAGTCATACTAACACAGCTGGACAACATATATACATATAACCCACACACATGTCTACAGACCTCTAAGAGTAACAACAGTAGCATATGACGGGACAGGGCCTCGCCGTACCCCTGGACAAAACACATATATACAACAAAAGGTTCTGTACCAAAATCTAGGCTCCGGAACAACAGAGCTCTCCCAAAACAGCTGAATAGGGATCCTAAGTTGGCGGGTCACCAAAACGAGCGTCTGTACCTGCGGGCATGAAACGCAGCCCCCCGAAGAAAGGGGGGTCAGTACGAGAATATGTACTGAGTATATAAAGCATGAAATACCATAAGAATGATCATAACTGAAGTAGATATTCCAGGAGATAAGTTTAATAATCAAGAAGTCACTGTACCTGTGCCTTATGAAACAAAATCATGCATAATATTATCATATACCGTACCCGGCCCATTATGGGACTCGGTACCATAGTCATATCATCATATACATAGACCGTACCTGGCCCTCTAGTAAGGGACTCGGTGAATAAAGTCGTGTACACGTATACCGTACCCGGCCCATCATGGGACTCGGTGCCATAATCATATATCATATCATCATATCATCATGTCATCATATACCGTACCCGGCCCTTTAGTAAGGGACTCGGTGAATAATGCAGTGACACTGTGCACGATAACATACCCGGCCCGGGACTCGGTGAATGTTGTAACAACAGTATGCACGGGTAGAGTAGTGAGTAACCATATCCATATAAATCATCTTTTGAGACTCAATAGATAAGTAGACTAATCAATGCTCGTGTATCAGGATGATAGTCATATTCAGTGCTCTTTTAATACCATTATGGACTATATCAAATAAAGTCTCAGGGATCATAGACAGGTATCAAATCAATACGAGACAACTTATGAAATTTAAGGATATTAGTTATTATAGAGTCTTTAGGAATAGAAACTTATACATACGATTATACTATCCAACATATAGAAAGTTCGAGGGCAGTAGCTTAACTACTTTAAAAGCTCTAACATCAAGAAGTGAATAAGAATCATGAATCATATTCGGAACTTATGATGGAATTACCCCGAAGCTCATGTCATTCATCACTTACGTCTAGGACATGCCAAAAGAAAGAAGGGTTAACTTTACATACCTGTTAGCGACTATTCGTGAATCCTTTCGCCTCGTCGCTCTTTTAGCCTATTTATATAAGAGTAACTATATTTTCTAGTTCACCAATCTATAGCCCATTTCTTATAGAACCTATATTTCAGCTTATCTCTATAACGATTATGAAAACTTTCAATCAATAAGTACTTTAGACCAATCTAAATGATCTATAATACATACTCTTTTAAAATCCACAAAGGACTCAACTGACATCACTTTGTCGACACCTCGACAAACATACTACAAGACACTGTCTGCAGAACTCTCTAAGAAGTGAACTGAACATTATGAGTCAGGACAGGGCCCTGACATACCCGTAATCATACTTATCTATACATGACTCAGCACAGGTCCAGAATGAGGTGGAACTTGCCAATCCCAGCTGACGTCCAAGCATCTTAGCTATACACTTATCCTGCCAAACAATCTGGGGCTGCGGGCATGAACGCAGCGTCCCCAGGCAAAAGGACGTCAGTACGGACAATGTACTGAGTATGTAAGGTGGTAACAAATCATAATCATAATTTGATTTAGGAGAGAAGAAATCACAATCTACTCAATACCTGCAGCCTTCGCTGGAAGAAACATAAATATATACACGAAGTCTCCAAAACAATCTTTAAGTAGATAATGCAATCCAACACACATTCGTTAAGTAAATAATGCAATCTAACACACATTCTTTAAGTAAATAATGCAATCTCACACACATTCCGCTTCCGACATATTAACAAAATGGTCCCTTCGGACAGCCGCTTCCGGCTAGTATCACAATAGTCCCTTCGGACGGCCGCTTCCGGCATAATAGTGATGGCCCCTTCGGGCAGCCGCTTCCGGCTTAATAATGATGGCCTCTTCGGGCAGCCGCTTCCGGCTTAAGAATATCATAATCCAGCTGATCAGGTGGAACAATAACAATATATATGATATACAGTATGAATATGTAGTGAAGTCAAGACATGAGTCATCATAGAGTTCCTACAAATAGAACCTGATATATATCGACTATTATCCAACGTACAAAAGACTTGAGAGGCAATAGCTCAATTACCTTAAGAATTCTAACATCAAGAAGTGAATAAGAATCTTGAATCACACTCGAAACTTATGAATAGAATTATCCCAAAGCTCATATCATATGTCACTTATATCTAAGACATGCCAAAAGAAGGAAGGGACAACTTTACATACCTTTGGCGTTTATTCGTAACACAACACGTATACGCTGTCCAAAGTTTCAACCTATATTAAGACGTCAAGAATTATGGTTAAGCTACGGGGAGATTCAAAACGTATTCTAACGTTAGTAATTCCTTTCTAGATAATTAGACGACATTTCCCTTGTTTTCAAGTCAACCACATCACAACCAAGCCAACATTAATAACCACACGTTCAAGTGCTAATCCGAGACTACTCAATACAATATTCGAGAACGTTTCGGACAGCCCACACAACATTCCAAACAGCCCACGCAATATTCCAAACAACCCACATTCACAACATTCAATAACGATCCACATACGACTACTACGTCTTCAAGTTATTCCTAATAGTCCGTAGCCTTAACGTTTTCATGTAAACAACTTTATAACAGCCCGACCAACATACAACACAATGCATAATCTTAATTATCATTAATCTTCGAAGCGCAACAAGATCAACAACAACGTATCCAAAACAGCCCCTAACTATTACACAAAAGATGCTCGGAATTCTTGCAAACGCTTACGAACATGTCTAGCAAACCACATACGATTCTTACACATTATTTCATATCTTCTTTTCATCTAATTTCAGAAAAATATAACAGCAACCACACGTTAACAACATCACTTATTCATAGCCATGAAACTACACTAATATCGCAATGATCATTACAACAGCCCCCAAAACCAATTCAACTTCAACTTAAACCATTTAATTCCTTCATTCTCATCATAAAATTCATAAAAACAACAACCAAAATACTAAATAAAATAAGTTAATCATTTGCGCATAAAACAGCCCCCTACGGCTAGAACAACTTTCCAACATCAACATACATAATTTCCTACATGCAACTCACATCTATACATTCAAAACACGACCAAATCACCCCTAAAACAGCCCCTATGGCTTCAACAATTTTCCAACACCAACATTCATAATTTCATACATGCAATGCACATTTACATATTCACAACAAGCTCACATCCCTACTAAAACGTGTAGAAGGTGATCAGCCCTTACCTTAGCAACTTGACTTCTCAACTTGACTAGAATTTGTGAATTGAAATAATAATTGTTCTTGCTGCCCTAGGACCAATCCCACATTGATATGCACCTTCCAAAGGGTTGAAATGCCTTGGAAAATATTTTTTTGGATCAACAATCAAGAGCTCAAGTCCAGCCATGGCCGTGAGCTCACAAGAGCATCCATGGCATGTTTGTGGTTTCTCCTTCGATTGAAACATAATGGTGAATATGTAGAACACTTTTAGGGATTTAATGGTGTAAAAGAAGAAGAGATGGCCATGCTTGGTGGTGGAATTGCCATGGCTGGCCGTGGCTCTCTCCTTTTTAGGGCTTGAGAGCTTCTCTCTCTAAGTTCTAGTTGGTGGAAGAGGATATGGTGATAAATGACTTGTTTTAGTCATCCAAGATGATGTTTATGGGCAGCATAATGCTCCCTCACGTGTCCACTAAGAAATGTCCTCCTTCAAGATCAGATTTTTGTTTAATAATGCCTCCCACTATCAATTGTCACTAATACACAAATCAGTTTTTTTTTTTTGGGAAGTGTAGAAATGCCCATCTCTCTCCCTAATTTCGAATTGTTTATGAAGTGTGGAAGTATGAGTCATCCACTAGCATGCTTTCATAAAATAATGAATTGTCAATATTAAAATGAGTAATAGCCTTATTTTAGATGACTTTGAGTCATCACTAGGCATTGGCACGTTAATGTTCCTCTTGGCTCATTGTTGCCACTAATTTTTAATTAACACCACAATTAAGTAGTTCCTGATCTCCAATAATATTTTTATACTAAGTAAAATTTATGAACAATTAGTTCTAATTTAGAAATTAAA
Organism: Lycium barbarum; assembly: GCF_019175385.1. Lineage (NCBI taxonomy): Eukaryota > Viridiplantae > Streptophyta > Magnoliopsida > Solanales > Solanaceae > Lycium > Lycium barbarum. The sequence goes on from NC_083348.1 coordinate 25,629,452, forward strand.
AATTTGAAGGTTTCTATTTTGTGTCCGGGAAGGGTTCCGTCTTTAACTCACGTCGATTCCTTCGCGAATAACTCGACGTATAAAAATACGGGGTCTAACATTACTAAAGGAAGATGAGAAACGGGACAGAATAAATGCCAGAAATGACTGGTATGATAAGAACAAATAGGGATGAACAGAATATGTTTTGAGAATGAGAAAGGGATTATGCAGAAGTAGTGTTTTCCGAAGAATGCAGAGGTAGCATAAGATTCCTCGTGTACAGAATAAAAGATGGACATAGACTGAGAAATGAAAGGAATACTAAAGGAAACACTCAAGATAGACGTAATAGATTGAGTACGAGTATAAAATAAAAGAGAAATATATAGCTACGAGCTTAAAGGCGTAATACAACGACAAGGCGATAAGATAAGACTATCATTAAGACGAACTTGATACGATTTTGAGTAAGTTAGAAGTCAGTGTTGGGTACACAACAAGGGTGAAAGAGCATATGGCATAAAGGAATACTGCGTATATATGACTTCACCTCGAAAATAGTGAAACCCTTAAAGGACAAAGATTGTGGATTTAAGAAACAACTGAGGTATGGTAAATTTATTAGAAGAAACAGATGATATCCGTTGGGATAAAGATAGTGTTATAGGAAAGCTTGGGACACTTATCATTAGAATATAAGTGCTACCTAATTGAGAATTTGAAACGACTATAAGCATTAGCTAATTACTGATCGGGATAAATGGAATGTCTGTTTGGATAAATCGTTACATTAATTATATTACGCGAGTACCAACCATCAGATAAGATTTTGTACTATATATCGAGAGTTTTCATCGCTTCGTGATTTGCTTAAGGTTTCGTACGTGGAGAATCAAAGTTATAAATGATAAAGAAAAGTCATGGATATGGTATAAGTACAACCCCAAAGGGGGGAAAAAGGTGAAAGCAAAGTAAGTATAAATGGAAACAATTGACACTGAAATATATTTGATATAGATGCTTAAATTCCAATTGAGAAGCCAGCAATGAATGGATAGAAGACAGGATGGTATTTGAGACAAGACTAAGGATCCTTTGTAGAGATTCTATATAATATGACATTAGAAAGTGAATGCTTATAAAAAGGAAGAATACGACAAGAAAATGGTAACGAGTAGCTTAAGAGATATTATAAAGGATAGCAACGCTATACTGGATTAGAGGTTAAGGCGTTGGCAATGGGGTTGCTTGCTAATGATACTGTAACTTATAAGTAGCAAAGGAGGAAGGACCGGAAATCTCCTATAGTAGGATATGAGAAAATCAAATGGTAAATAAAGAAAGGGGAAGGAGCATGACAAGATAGACCGCAAGTGAGTTTTAGTACAAATAAGATATGCAAAACAGAATGAACCAGTAGAGGGGGAAACTATGACTAAGATTGGATATACTCTATACAAGTTGTACAAGAATAGTTATGCAATCTACGAATATTTCTATGCTAAAAATGAGATCAAGTGAGTACTTGATAAGAAGAGTAAGGATTTAGTAATAACAATGTGGTTACGATATTTTGGATACATTAGGGAAAGGTGTAAGATGGTTTGAACCCAAGTATCGAGATGAAATTAGTACTGAGGGCAAAAGCCATAGTTAAGGACTAGTTATATCAATTGAAAGATATAAGAGAAGAATATAGGGTCTGTATAAAGACTAGCGAGGCGACGCTAAGGTATTTTCCGGGCTGATTTGAGCACCTACACATATTCTTGTAAAGATTGCAACATAATGTGTGACGGGAAAACTAAAAAACAAAATCTGAGTAAAGGGGCAATAGAATATGCCTAAAGTGTTACAAGTTGGGTTAAGAGAAATTATGGAATAGCTTAAGCGAGACGAGCAGGACGAGCTGGTTACTAGAAGACAGTGAATTTGTATGTCAAATCAAGAACTCTGTCGGAGTTATACCGATTGATAATAAACAGATCACAGAGCGGCTATGTGAAGTTATAAAATGAGGAAACTCTAGTGCTATTTGGTAACCAACTCTAAGGATCGATATTAAGAGCTAAAAGAAAAATGACGGCTAAAAAGAAAGTCGAGAAGTGATACTTGAGGCTGAAGATTCCAGAATATAGATTGGAATAGCAAGGCAATATAAGGTCATTGAAGTAAAATTGCACCTTGGAAAATTCCATTTTATTTGTAAAGTTACGAAGGGTCTACAAGTTACCAGAGGTATAAGTACTCCATGGATTGCAAATTCTAACAAACCGATGAGGGATATCTGCGCATTACAAGATCTTGTTTAAAAATCAGAAGGCAAAGTGAAGTGAACGATACATCATCTTAAGGGAGTAACTGTAGAAAAAGAAAGAGTCGAGTTATGACTAAGTGCACCATGGATACAGGTCCGAATCAACCAGTGACAGTACAACTAAACAGTATGCAGACAAGAGAGAGAGTAACATTCCCGCAGAAGAGCTGGTAATACAACTATCAACCATAAAGACAATGACGTGCAATGATTACTTCGAGAAGCAACAGAAAGAGGAAATATTATGAAAATGGTTACTTAGAGATCTGGGATGCATTATAACAAATTGAAGGGAATCGACCGACGAAAGAGGCATGTGAAGGGTATAATTCAATAAAAAGGACATTCAAGGAAGTATTGGAAGCGCAGTACTAGTTTAACATTCGAGGATGAATGTTCTAAAGGGGGGAAGGATGTTATATCCCGTATTTTTATACGTCGAGTTATTCGCAAGCTAATCAACTTAAGTAAAGACGGGATTATTTTCGGATATGAAATAGGAACTTTTAATTCTCAATTTTAATTAGTACACAAATTGTTTATAAATTTTATTTAGTGTAGAAATATTATTGGAGATTAGGAACTAATTAATTATGATTAGATTATTAAGTAAGGATTAGTAATTAATTAAAACTAATTAATTAAGTTAATTATGTTGGAGTGGGCCCCACTCGTAATTAAAAAAACAGAAAAACAAAAACCATGACTCATCCAAGTGGGGCACGTGTCGTAAGTATAGCCAACATATAAGATCATTAGTGATGACTAACATTAGTCATGGACTTCACTTTCATTCTCAATTCAATTGAGAGAGTTAAGCTTAATGAAGCAAGAGCATGAGCAGCCGTGGCTGCTACTGTTCACGGCCAGCCATGGCTGTTTTAAAAAAAAAACAAATTTGCTTTGATTTAATTCCAAGGTGATTTACAAGTCCAAGGAGGTGATAGCAACATTGGTATTGAATTGAGGAAGAAGAAATAGCGAAAGTGGAGCAAATAAATGTATAATTTCCTCCTATTAAATTAAGGTAAGATTTTCTCATTTTATGGTATAGTTGTATTAATGGTGTGTAATGGAAGGATTAAAATTGGATTGGATGAAATTGGAAGTAAGAAATTGCATGAAATCATTGATATTAGGAGTTGTAGTTGTTATATGGAATTGTTAAGTTAAAAAGATTACAAGTGTGATTTATGTCATGTGTTGTTGTTTATGTTGATGTCGTGTTGTCGTTAATATGGCTTCTAAATTTGGGAGGAAGAAATGTATAACGTGTCGTATATAAAGCGTATGTTGGTCTGTTGGCGTATGATCTTAAACGTTAATGATTTGGATTGGCAAAAGGATTAAGAAGGGTTATTGGATTGTTTGAATTGTTTATGGGCTGAATTGTAAGGGTTTTTGTACGAAAATTTATATTACGGTCATTGATGGTATTGCTGTGATAACAGGAGGTTAATTGGAAGTTCGGGTTAGGTGAGTTATATAGGGGAAATGCTGCCCGATTTCCGTTAAGTTCTTAACTAATAAAAATCCTAATCAAGAAAGTATGAATTGAACAATGGTTCGTATAGGTAACTGGCTGCAGATTGATAAGCTAGAAAGTATAGTTTACTAACCATAGCGTTACTTTCATATCAAATAGGCTAAAGGGGCGACGAAGCGAACTTGGTTACGATTAACCTTCAACAGGTATGTAAAGCTGTCCCTTGTTTCTTTTGGCATGTCTTAGATTTAAGTGATGAATGATATGAGCTTTGGGGTAATCCTATTCATAAGTCTTGAGTGTGATTCATGATTCTTATTCACTTCTTGATGTTAGAACTCTTAAGTGATTGAGCATCCCTCTTCAGTTTCCTATACGTTGGATAATGGTCGATATATATATAAGTTCCTATTCCTAGAAACTCTATGATAACAGACGTCCTTGACTTCTATAAGCTATTTCATTCTATATTGACATATGTCTATGGTTCCTAAGGCTCTTTTGATATTGTTTATGATGACGTTCGAGGGATATTTCATATGATTGTCGCTATTGATACTCAGGTGTAAATCCCTTCTTCTTATTCTGTTTAAGTCTTGATAATCTTTTAAATTGCATATGGCTGCTCACTACTCTGCTCGTGCATGCCTCAATATGTCTTTCACCGAGTCCCGGGCCGGGTATGTTATCGTGCACAGTCTCACTGCATTGTTCACCGAGTCCCTCACTAGAGGGCCGGAATATATATATGTATGATGGAGTTATGCTATGTTATGATGTGTTTATGGAGTTATGCTGTGTTATGGCGTTATGATGTGTTTATGGAGTTATGCTGTGTTATGGCGTTATGATGTGTTTATGGAGTTATGCTATGTTATGGCGCCAAAGCTGGGGTGGCGACCATGTTCACCGAGTCCCATAATGGGCCGGGTATGATATATGATATTGACATGCATGATTTATGTTTCAAAAGGGCAAGTGCTTTGGTATTCTGGACATTGTACTTGTTTCTGTACTCCCTATTTCAGTTATGATCCTTTTTACTGTATTTCATGCTTTATAAACTCTGTACATATTCCGAACTGACCCCCTTTCTTCGGGGGGCTGCGTTTCATGCCCGCAGGTGCAGATAGTCGGTTTGGTGACCCTTCAGCATAGGACTTCTACTCAGCTGTCTTGGAGAGCTCCGTTGTTCCGGAGTCTAGACTTTTGGTTCAGATCTTATGATGTATATGTATATGTTTACCCAGGGGTACGGCGGGGCCCTGTCCCGTCATATTTCGCTATCGATACTCTTAGAGGTCTGTAGGCATATGTGTGGGTTGTGTATAAGTTCTGTTCAGCTGTGTCTATACGATGTGTTATGATATGATGTTCGTCTGTAGCGGCAGCCTTATCGGCTTGCGTATCATTTTTATGATTTGATTAGTTGTGACTCCTCAGGAGACAGTCTATCTGGATATATATATATATATATATATATATATATATATATATATATATATATATATATATATATATATATATATATATATATATATATATATATATATATATATATATATATATATATATATATCTGATGACATTATGAACCTTGGAGTTCTTTTGCAAGTTTCCATATTGTTCTTAGATTCAGTTTGATTATATCCAACAGGTATGTATACGAGTGTCCTAGTCGGGCACTAGTCATGGCCTACGGGGTTGGGTCGTGACACATTACTTGGTTTTAAGGTTATTTTTATGTTGGTTGATGTAGATGATTGAAGGAAGCACAAACTAGCACCTAGAAATGCTATTTGAGATTGTTGAGTTTCATGGACTGTTTTCTTGTTATTTTGAGGGATATAAGGCTGGAAAAATTGATCAATATACTTGTTATCTTGTTATAGATATTTTTGAGTTAAAGTAACAAATTCATAAAGGGTGACATGGGTCATATGGGTTTTAATCCAGCTCGTTGTGATATGTTGATAACTTATTAATGAAATATATTGTACCATATTGTTGATGTTTCTCTGGTTGTTGTGGTTGATGTGTGGAGTCGGAGGAAGTCAAAGTTATAGGGGTGATGCTGCCCAAATTTATATAGACAAGTTACTAACTTAGAAGATTAAAATTAAGTTCCTTCTTGGCATTAGTCATAGACCTTGTTGTATAATGTAGATTAAAAGTATTGTGGAATGCTTGGAAAGTATTGAGGAGACAAGGAGATTGAGGTATGTTAAGGCACATTCATTCCTTCTTTTGGCATGACCCCAACGAATGACACGAAAGCGAACGATATTCATAAAAATACTCGATTCTCACTGGTTGTAGAAGCATACATTCTTTTCTCTCTATGGATAATGAATGGAGTATGATATTTCTCTTGAACTCTCCATGAATCATTGTTGTTGGTATTTACTATTTCTTATAAACATTGTATGATTGACGAAGTATCTCACATGATGTATTCGGAGGTATACCGACCTTACGTCACTCCGATAATCTTGTGGTATCTTTCATGGTTACGATAAATTTTAGAAGTCTTTCTATGACTCATATACATGCATTAATTCATATAAAATATTATCACGAGTCTATGTGTGGCTCTAATATTATAACAAGTCTGTGTGTGTCTCAAATGATACTTATGAGTCCGTGTTTGGCTCCAATGACATTTATGAGTCCGTGTGTGGCTCAAATGATATTATGAATCCATGTATGGCTCCACCGGTGATATATATAATCGTATAAACATACTGCATTCATGTATATCATAGCCCTCAGAGGCGATTCCGAGATGAGGTTAATCATTTTACTCATTCATACATTGATGCCTTTACTAATGTTGTTATTCTTGCCATACATACTTGGTACTTTATTCGTACGGAAGTCCCTTTGCCTGAGGAAGCTATGTTTCATACCCGCAGGTCCCGATAGACAAGTTGATGATCCTCCCAGTAGGTTACCAGCTCAGTGGAAGGTGTTGATGCACTTTGTTTGCTCCACCGGTGCTGTTTGGGTCAATATGCTTGTGTATATGTGTTTATGTGTATGGCAGGGCCCTGTCCCAACATTATGATGTTCATGTACTCCTTAAAGGATTTTAGACAGATGTCATGTATATATATGTTTGTATGGCCTTGTCGGCCTACGGTTTGAGATACAAATATTCATGTCAGCCTTGTAGGCCCGTATATCTCATGTATATCATTTTGGGATCATTCTTTGTCGAGCACTCATTATGTTTTATTCATATTGTCTGATGATGGCCCTTTCGACCCATTTACTCTTGATGGTATTGTTACAAAGGTATGTTATGTTGGTATTCGCTATGTTAAGTCCATGTGCAAGTCATGCCCCTCCGGTTGGGGTGTGACATACTTGGTATCAGAGTAGGTCTATCCTAGGGATGTGTACCAGCCGTGTCTAGTAGAGTCTTTTTTATGGGTATGTTACGCGCCACACTTATAAATAGGAGGTTGCGGGGCATTTAGGATGGTTACCTTCCTTTAATGTTCTAGATCATGTGATTGAGGTGAATTGTAGAAAATCGAGTCCAACGTAAGCGTTGATGCCTGCATAAAGATAAGATCGCCCAGAGGAGCTGCAGCTAGTTGGGATGTTTTAAAAGGATTGGGAGGGGGTGTGAGATGTATGCCCTTTGTTGAGACCGATCAGTTAGAGGACCAGAGTGAGTCATTTCCTCAGATAGCCCCGGTTCCACTAGTACTAGTGGAGCTGAGGTAAGCTCCAGTATCATAAGTTTTACTAGTTCCACCACTGGCTCCGTTGGTTCCGGATGTGAGGAAAGCAATACAGGTATTGACGCATTTGGTTACCACACAAGCTTGGCGTCACCCGGGGGGCCGTTATAGTGATAGAGTCCTTGAAGGGTTATGAAAATCACAACCTAAGGAGTTCACAGAGCGAGAGCTGTCTTTATTTTCAAAAGATGATTCTGATAAAGCTATTGGATGGACTAACAGGGCCAGGACAGGTGATGATTACAAAGGATTACCGGGTGGTGGTAGGTTGCAGTAGAATGGGTTGGTGCAGCGACTTGCATGTGATTAGAGTTCTTAGGTGAGGCCAAGACAGGGTTCACATATGTCAGTATATTAGGATTTTTTTAGTACAAGTAGAGTAGCGTTGCCCCGTCCGTTGTGTCGTCAGTGCGGACGGGCGCATGCCGACTAATGTCGTGTAGGAAGGGTCATTTGTTTTTTGTGTGGAAGTAAGAGCCATAAGATACAAGAATGTCCAACACTTAAGCATATAGATCAAGATAGGAGTAGGGATGAAGCATTAGGTTTCGGTACTATGTGAGCTTACCTTCGGAGTACAAGATGGGATCGGGACATGAGAGATATCCTCAAGGAAGTTCGAAGGCTATCGTGCCAGTGGATAAGTAACGTGATATCAAGATACTACAGGATGAAGTCGATTAATGTAGAGAAATTTAAAAGCAGTAAGTTGTTTGTCTGAGATTATTCTGAACAAAAGATGGAGCAAAAGGCTGTGAAGGGTTGAAATGAAACTGAGTAAGACGGTAAGTATGAAATGGGGAATTCATTAGAAAATGTAAGTTAACATAGGGAAGTGAAAAGGATAGATGAGAAATAAGTAAGTTTGAGGCTACAAAGTGATTTAAACTACGTTTTCCATCAAAGGTGAATTAATGATCTTAACGAAGACCACCCGAAGGACGATTTAATCATGTAATCGAGAGACACCGACATCAGAAAATTAGTTAGGATCAACTGGAATCAAGGTATTGACTAGAAAGCTGAAGAACTCTTGCACTAGCTGATATGATAGTGATTCGATTAGTGGACTAGTAGAAAGAGGAAAACAGTTGGTGGAAGGAGAACCTGGGAGACATTTATATATGCCTCCTTGACAAAATGTTAAGCTCGTTGCAAAACAGTGTGCCAAAAAGAATATATTACTCTATATATATATATATATATATGAACTCCAATAAATTGTCTCAGAAATAGAAAGGTTACCCTTCGACCAATCATAAGCTACCAAGAATACGAAGTTACGAAAAGTGGGAAGACGAGTAGGAAACACTGGGACAGAAAGGAATTAGAAGAAACTCTAAAGTAATGCATGGGTACAAACCATGGGGAACGAAGACAAATTGATGATAGGCATGGTCAGATACTTTATACATGAGAATATCAACTTGAATAATGAGTTAATGTTTGAAAGATATAAATCCAAAGGAATGTTACTGATATAGAAAGATGAAGATAGAATGACTAATCAATCATAAGGGAATGGAAAGGGACTCGATTACGATTGTACTTGAAGTGAAAGATAGACCATGGGATATCTAAATGGTGCAGTCGTTCTAAATTAGTCGTACCACTATGAAGTTGCAACCTTAAGGGATAACCGAGATGGAAGCAATGATAAAGGAGTTAGTGCAATATTTTAAGGAAAGCCTAAAGAAGAGAAGCCATCCAAAATGAAAACAACAATGTCGACATTGAGGATAAGATTTGATATTCACAATAAGAGAAGGATGGAAGTAGAAAGAGTTAGTATAAAAGTAAGCTGGTATGCGAAGACAGTTCTTCTATATTTGGAATAACCACGATGGAATATGACAAGCATGTATCATAACATGGAGGCGGAAGCCAATAGATGGTATGAAGAATTTAATGTACAAGAAATCCAGAACATGAGGGAAACTAGAGTCTGCAAGTGAAATGCAATAAAATGAGATTAAACAAGAAACTGTTGGCTATTGTCGGTAGTAAGATGGACGAGGAGAAGTAAATTTTCATGAGACGGCATGTTTAAATTAAGGTGAATAAAGATAGAGCTGATTTCGTAGCGAATACGTTTTCTCGTAAAGCCTCAAGTGACTGACAAATGAGCAAGCCCAAAAGAAAAGAATAACCAAGGAGAAAAAAATATCGACAAGAAGATTCCATTTTAGGAAAATCAAAAAGAGTGTTCGATAAGAAGAGAGCCACAAACTGGAATTTAATAAGAAGAGATTTTGACATTGGAGCCGATGGCGTATTCAAGTGTAATAGAAATTGTGAGGTGAGAGTAGGCCAAAGGTCCATTATCCACTCTATCCCATTCATTCGAAACTTCAAAGATATATCATGAAATCAAAGGATTACACTGAAAAGATGATATAAAGAAGAGAGTTGTAGAACATCAAGAACATGAAGATTGATTCGGAATATGATAATCAATATGGAGATGAGGAATGATTAATGTGAAATTTGTTATGAATATGGCAAGTTCGATTCTATATGGGTGACTACAAATAGCTCAATAAGAACCAACCTACTTTTAATGGACAAGTTACCAAAACTTATGCGAAGTGATAAGGCATAGAAACTAGTCCGGACATATAATATCTCCACCCTAATTTCATTCACTGAAGGTTCCCAGCTACAGAAAATTTCTGCAAACCCACTCAAGAAAAACTTGGATATCTAAGTTACTCCTAATACAACTTCATAGATGGATGGTTAAGAGAGGCATACAATTAACATGATCGAAGAAGGTTTATTACAATTAAATGTCTTAAGCATCACGAAAAAATAGGGAAGTCAACTAGCATCTAATGAGTTAGCGCACAATGATAACTATCGTATTAGCTGTATGCAAAAAGACCATGAGGATTATGGGCCTTCATATAAAGAATTGTGTGGGAGGAAATGTGAATTCACCACAATTGAAAGGCGGAATCGTCCGACCTGATTTAATGTATCAAGTTATAGAAGGATCATCATTATTCACGAATATCAATGTTTTAGAGCATTACGACTAGAACGCCAACACACTTAAGAAAATTTTGCCTTAATAATAACGTCTTCTTAGAAATCTAGAGCGTGAAAGGAATAATGGTATAAGGATGACAAGTCAATTAAGTCATATATAAGCCACATCCAGACTACCCAAGGGAGAGACTAAAGGATGGTGGCCTCGGAAGTAGGATCTTTTCACCCGGTTATAATGTTTTTGTCACGACCCAAACCGGAGGGCTATGACGGGCACCCGAGCCTTACCTGCCGAGTACCGCTAAACATACTCTCATATCATAATCATAAACAAAGGTGGACATCGAGGGTCATTAGATGAAAATCTACTAGATCACAAAAGAAATATATTGATAAAGGGATGAGCCCGAAAAGACATACTATATAACTATGTTGGATAACACTGTGAAAGGCGACAAGGCCATCATGAAATACTATACAACAAAAATATAGGCCGTGTGTGCCATACAACGTGTAACTATACCATGACTGTCTACAAGCCTCTATTGGATTATATGACATAATAAGGTCAGGATAGGGCCCCACCATACCAGTATGCACACAAAAGTATAATGTACCAAAAACACAACAACAACTTCGGAACAAGAGGAGTACTCCAATATCAGTTGAACAGCGACCTACGGGGCGAATCGTCAACCTGCCTACCTGAACCTGCGGGCATGAAATGTAGTGCCCCAGAATAAGGGACGTCAGTACGGATAAAGTACTGAGTACGTAAGGCATGAAAATAACATGAAAGAGACATAAAAGTACATAAGATGAAATGAATGCAACTTGCATATCTAAACTGCCTCTGAGGGCCAATGGTATGCATAAATACTGTGCATGTATGCATAAGGGTCATACATATATATATGCTTCTATAATGCCTGTGAAGCCTCTGTGGCCATCCCATCATATCAAATTTTCCTCTGCGACTATCATCGTCATCATTATGTGGCCAGCTGATCAGGTGGTAGTGCGTATATAACGCCGTCACCTTTCCCATACCCCATATATATATATAAAACACATACTATACGTGTATATAACACCTGAGCGGTCATAGGTCTGTAAATATGTATATGTAATGCAAAGCATGAATATGATAAGAGTACATCTAGAACTTTTCGGAGTGACGTAAGGTCGTTACACCTCCGAACATTATTATGAGATAGCATTTCTATCAACAAGTGACTCTATGAATCATACTGAATCTAAAGAAGGACTTACTGAGAATAACATTCTATAACATGAATCAACAATGAACATCCCTAGCTACTAAGAATATAGTGATTATGGAATAGCGTTACGTCTACGTTTCGTTCATTAGGATCATGCAAAAAGAAAGAAAGTTGGCCTTAACAAACCTCAAGTCATCAACCAAAATCCCACAATGAAATTGTCGGGCTAGTATTCCAATCTCCTAGGTCACTGTAGCACAGCTAATAGTCAACAACATAACAACAAGCTCATATAAGTCTCTTTAATGTCACATCTCTGCTCACCCAAAGATTTACATCAAAACAGCCCAATATACACTTTGTATACAATACCTATACACTTTTTTCTTCCAATTATACCGAGTATAACATCCTCAATACAATCTCAACACCAACTATTATCCTTACAACAAGGTTTTAACTTTAAAACACATTTACAACATGACTCAAGGTAGATCTCACCTCAACATATACTCAAATTCAAGTTTGAACCTTTTTTCAAACTCCTTTCCCTCCCAACCTAGCCTATCCATTATATAAACTCATAAACATGGAGTTAAGATAGAAACTTACCTCAAAACTCATGAATACATAAATTCCAAGAGTACTTCACATTGAAGTATCCTGCAAAACCACTACCAAGAGGAGAAACAGGCTTTCATACTCACTTTAGAACCTTTAAACACTAAATCTTCTCTTTTGATCCTTGATTTTTTTTTTGGAATTGATTAGATAGTGGTGGAGAGGGTTTTCTGGAATGTTGGAGGTCATGGGAAGTGGATAAAATGAAATAAAATGAAAGGTGTACGAATTATATTAAGATATTATCTGCCTTGCAAAATTTTGTTGAATGTAAAAAATTGAAAATGAAAAAGCTCCTTTCTCTCTCCTAAAATTTCCATGCAAACCTAGCCTAAAACCCTATTTTCTACAATTATGGCTGCTCCGGCCACTGGTCAGCCATCACTGGCGGCTGACCAGCCTGCTCCTAACAACTGCCATGACGACTATCCTCCCCTAACACGCCCGAAATATCCCGTACCCCAGCAAATAGACCTGAATCCTTCTTCCAATACAAACCCTACTCCAAATTGTTTTCAAACACTTACACAGAGTTTTGCCTCTAGTTCCAATCCCACATATGATCCTATCCCTATGAAGGAGGTAATGTACATTGATGGAATACCTATGGTGAGATGGAAATCATCAGAAGTGTCTAGAATGGAGAAGTTGGAAAACATACAATATGCAATCATTGGTAAGTTCTCATATGGTTGGCTTGAAATGGAAGAATTGAAGGATATAAGGGTAAATGTATTGCTGTCTTTCTACGAGATCAGCATGTGTTAATTAGGTGTACATTAATAGAAGACTCCATTAATATATCTTCTAAGAGTGCTTACTGATTCAAGTGGAGGGATGGATTTACGTATCAAATAAGACCATTAATTTATGATTCTAATTTCAAGGTAGATACTGAAACCTTTATAGCCATGGCATGGATTTCTTTCCCAAATCGGTTAACTATATACTTTTTGAAAGAATCCTTGTTTACATTAGCATCAATAATAAGAAATCCAATACAACTTGACATGGAAACAATCAATAGAACTCGACCAAATTGTGTAAAGGTGAAGGTACAGTTGGATTTGTTAGAAAAGCTTCCTAAGTTTGTAAAGATGGAGATTGAAGATGAGAAAACAAAGGAGGAAAGAAAAAAAGGATCAGGAGAATGCATATAGTTCACCTGTGGCTTGTCACGACCCAACCCCGTGGGCCGCGACTGGTGCCCTAACTGGACACCCGTACGTACCTACCTGACAGAGTTAGCATACTAATCAACTAATCAAATAAGACTTACACAGATTTATACATAGGCCGTTAAGGCGATCATAGCAAGCAGGGTCACTTAAATCGCAGTCTCACACATACCTGCCAGAACTGTGACAACCCACAAACATGTCTACAGGCCTCTATCAGACATAACAGAATTAAATGACGGGACAGGGCCCCGTCGTACCCCAACAAACATATGTGCAGAATATACAACAGAAAAAGGTATATACCAAAAGTATAAGCCCCGGATCAAGAGGGAGCACTCCAAACCGCAAAATAGAGATCCTACACTGGTGGCGTATCACGCTGTGCGTCTGTACCTGCGGGCATGCAACGCAGCCCCCGAAGAGCAGGGGGTCAGTAGAAAAATGTACCGAGTATGTAAACTGGAAATGTAACAAGTAAAATCATAGTCAAGAACAGGAGTACAGAGTAATAACTGTCAAAACCACAGTCAGAGCTGGAGGTACAAAGATATAGATAGCAGAATCATACTCGGAGTCGAAGATCCAGAAATAAAACAGACGGAGCTATAGTCAGAGTCCGAAGTACAAAAGGTGTGTACCTTATCCGAGACCTCAGAAAAGTAATGTCAAAGCATAGATGATGCATGCCAAATCATAGAAACACATATAACGTGTCCCGGCCCTGTGATAAGGGACTCGGTGGATGAAATCATGTATAACAAAATCATATATCATATATGCAAATAGCGTGTCCCGGCCCTTTATTAAGGGACTCGGTGATGAAATCATGCATGTCAGAATCATGTACTGGGTATACATAGCGTGTCCCGGCCCTCTACTGTGGGTCTCGGTGGATAATCATCATGTGCCATCCTGGCCGCCATCCCCGTATCATCATATCATAAACATATACAAATAACGTGTCCCGGCCCGCAAGTACGAGGGACTCGGTGAGTAATGCAGAGGAGTGCGCACGAGATCATGTCCTGGCCCGGGCTCAGTGAAAAGACATAATATAACTTGCACGAACAGAGTAGTGCAGAAACATATGCATATAAATCCAGACTCAATAGACAACCCAAACAATAAGTCATAGGATGTGCTTTTCATAACTTGCGACGGATTATGTCAAGGCAGAACTTCTGAGATTGTTCGTACACCACAAATATACCATAAAGTGTAAGGGAATAGTTAGGATGGTCTTTCTCTTTTTTTTTTAACCATTAGAACATTTCAAGTAACAAATCATTTCAAAGGGGTCGGACGTTAGTCATAGTGTACATGTATGCCCTTTTTGGGGATGGCACGATTCATCATATCAAATCATGTTTCTAGAATCATAGCTCGTATCAAAGTATAATACAGATTCTTCACGTTTATTATTTGATAAACGGAACAATAATCCAAAGTTTCTTTTAAGCACTGTATAGATATGAGACAAATAAAGCAATAGTAGGAGGTCTCGGAATCTGCGGGCCCACCTCGGGTCAATCGAGGTGGTGAACTCAAGTTATGAATCATAGACCTTATAGAGTCATTTATGAGAGTTTTGGAACCATTCGACTTCAATTGGGAGGGTTTCATACACATAAGTCATTTTGACAACAATTTGTAAGGAAACTAATTCAATCTTACTGAATGAAATGAGGCCAATTTCAATCTCGTATTTCGAGAGGCTGAGTCATATCTAAGGCTCGCGATTGAGCCTATTACGTTTAGAACATGCCTAAGAATGAAGGGAGAAATGTTACATACCTCAATTGCGCCTTGTGCTCGCTTGGCTTCACTTCCAATTTCGTCCAAAATCTACAAATGGTCATGTTTACCAATTGTCAAATTCAAACCTTAAGACTCCAAACTTAAGCACATATTTGCCTACCGAAATTTCGGCAGCACTTCCCCTATAAATGCGCCACCCCGAGAGTACAACTCGGCTCAGAATAGCTACAACCAACCCAACAACAATACCAACAACAACTACAAAACACAATAAGGCATAACTAGTCCTTTTTCCAACATAGTGTAATAACTCACATTTCCAACCCAACCTCAATATTTTCATATTCACTACTAATCAAGATCATTACAACGTCATTTGGAAGCATTTCATATCGTTTCTACAATATATACACAAGATATACAAAAATATACAAAATTTCCACCAACACCATAATTCACCTAAACTTCCAAATCACATTATTTTCCCTCCAAGCTTACTAACAACAATCGTATTTCACATTTAGAACCTTAATTCCATACTCATATAAAATCATGTAAAATTAATATAATTTCTCATACTTACATGCAAGCACTTCCAATGCCAATCCAAGTCATTAAACCTTTATTTGCATCACAAAGGTCACAACGGCACAACTAACAAACTAAATGAACTTAAATCCATTTTTCCTCCACACCAACATGGCTCACGGCCAACACATCATTTACTCACACACACACGCCATGCACACACACACCATACTTCCATGATTCTCATCTAATTCTAATCATTATAACACATATACTCATTCCATAACATAAAATATAGAATTCATACCTTTTCTTTAAATTTCCACTTCCCGCCAAAATCACCTTCTTGCCAAACTAATTATACCACTTTATAGGGAATCTTGAATTTGGTATGAATACGAGAGAATTACAATTTTTGGACCAAGATTGAAGGCTAAGAATTTTTTTTTCTTTTCTTTTCTCTTCTCTTCTCCTCTATGGCCGACGACCTTTTTTTTTTTTTGATTTGTCTTTGTTTTTCTTGAAAATTCTAGAGATACACACATATATATATTGTTATGCCCCCCTTAATTAGTATGCCACATGGTTGGCACATGACAACCTAATGGGTTTGGGCCAAGGCCATGTTTGCCGGCCACCCTTCCATTTTTGGGCTTTATTTTCCTTATTTTTTTTTGAGCCCAATTGGCTAGAATTCTTGTTTTGTAATTCCCGAAACAAATTTTCAAAATTTCAATTTTGCCCTTAGGCCTTCTCCATATTTCCGCACCAACAATTTCGTAGCCAACACTTCCATACTAAGTAAAATCCAAATATGGCCTCATCCACTACGAGTCAAAATTTATTTCGCATTTTCCGAATTTGCAAAAATGCCGGATGTAACATCCTCCCCCCCCTTTAAAACATTCGTCCTCGAATGTTAAATTGACCTCATGGGGCGTCATACTACTTCGGGAGGGCTCTTTGATAATTATCCTTTGTTGACTTTCTGATATGGATTCTTCACCAATATGATGGAGTAATTTTTCACATTACTGACTCATATGATTTCATAACGTATTTGCTCATATCCCACACCGTCATTGGGCCATGAACTATATTCTAGTTAACAAATGAATGTTTTTCGCTCTTTCACGGACGTTATGTCCCTTCTTCCTTTCCTTCAAAGCTTTTCAAACATTATAATTAATATCACTTCTTGTCACACTCCTCGGTTCCTTACCACATTATCATAATCCCACGTCATACCAAACAGATTCATGACTGGGATCGGACGCATAGAAGCGTATCGGACAGATTCGTAATCGGAGGCAAACGTACGAAACTATGGCAGACAGATTCGTAGTCAAAATTAGACGTATGGAAGTATGCCAGACAGATCCGTGATCAGAGTTAAACGTACAGAGATGTACCAGACAGATTCGTAATCAGAGTCAGACGTACAGAGATGTATCAGACAGATTTGTATTTAGAGTCAATCGTACAGAGGTATATCAGACAGAAGCGTAATCGGATTCAGAAGTACAGAGGCGTAATAGGCAGAACCTCGTCAAAGTCAGAAGTGCAGAAGTATAACAGATAGAGTTTTGATTAGCATGAGACCACCCCTATTAAGGCTCCAGTGATTTACGAAAATTTCCCTTTGTCGACATTTCATTACTCTCCCTGATCGTTGTACCACGAGTTATTTCATCAAATTATCCAATCAGATATAACAAATAAATTTATATCCTTATGGAGCTCTGCTTACCTTGTACAATAGTCCTTAGGCCCCTTCTTACTTCCTTATGCATACCACTTCCTTATCGTTGTTGCGCTGTTACAGAGATACACTTACAATATTTTCCTTCACCATATTTCTCAGATTTTTATTTGGATTCCCTTCTTATACCTCTGATACATAGCATTCCCTTATTGTGTCTCATCGCAAAAGTGCAATCACATATATCTATCCGCAATGTTTCCAAATTCTCATTCGAACTCTTTTCCGATTTCTTCTTACTCGATCTATGCATCGCAAAGTGATTCATAGGTCAAGTCTCCAAATAAAGTCTCACCTTCACATAATTTTTTTTTTCAATTCCTACATAATTAATTTCCTGCTTCGTTGGTCGGTTCCTTCAAGATTCTACTTATTCACACTTCTTGTCCTTCATCTCTTCTCGTATCCGTACTCCTTTTCTTTTCCAGATATCGTCGCACTAGACTAGTTTGTAATGTAGTCAGAGTTTGTCTATTCTTTGATAACATTTGTATTCTAATTTCCGCTTCGTTTCATGTATTCCGTTTAGTAAACCTTTCGTCTATCACAACATTAGTCGCCGGGGCTCGGCTCTTGATCCATATGATCACCGGACGAAAATCATACACATACAGATACATTTACTAATATCTTATTTGCGAACGTCTCCGACCGTTATTCAAATTCGCTCAATTTCCCGAGCGGTATTGCGCTTCTTCTTTTTGCCCATTTAGTCCGCCTCGGTCTGCGCGACTCCTGTAAGGGCACTAGCTATTCCACACATTCTCTTTTCCTTTTGGTTACCCCAAATCTCCATTTATATATCGTACGTATACTTGTGAAAAAAATATTTTGTATCATTCTCAGGGGGTCACCCATCCCAGAATTGCTCTAGCCTTAGCACGCTTAACCTCGAAACTTTCACGCGTTTTGACGCGTTAAGGCTAGTATAATTTCGTCGACTGCCCTGCACGACCTTTGTTACATAATTTAGGACGGATCGGGATCCTGGTAGATTTTCGGGAAGTTCTCGTAGCGGGTCCCACCCCGGTCTAAACCATACAATTACCATACTGCCCTTCTAAATCTTCGATATTCACTGGTGGCGGGGACATCCTAGTCGCCCTTGCTTTTATTTACTGGGTCTTTAATCCTTTTAAACTTTCCATTTACCGTCGTCGAATAATATTCTACAGAAATCACACACCCTTAGGAAATTCTAGGAAACTCATATACTTATAAATAAACAATCTCGGGTCTGACCTGGGGAGCTGCCATGAGAAGTGTGTCCATCATCATCCTTATCTGTCTGCCCCCCACCTATCTGGCTCCCGCTATTACCCGCATCTGAATCGGAGGAGCATAGATAACCAGACGATTCCTGATCCACTGATGGCCCGGACAAAGGACAAGAGTAGTCCGTAGAACTCTCCGAGGTGGCCGGGCTGACAGGGTGCTCCATCACAAGAGCATCGGGCGTATCCCCGAAAGTCTCCTCGTCCATCGTCCCAGAAGAATGCTCCGATGGGTCTGTGTCATCACCACCCTCCTCCCTGGAGGTAAGAGACTCGGGAGGAGTCATCGCCGGACCCTCCGAGAGATCCGTATCATAGCCACTCTCCGCGGAATCCTCTGCTCTAGGGGTCAAGAACTCTGGAGGGACTGTAGCTGGGTCCTCCGAAGGATCCGTATCATAACTGTCCTCCGTGAGATCCTCCGAAGGGTCTGTCTCAATCAAGTAGCTGGGACTCTGCCTACTAGGTCCTGGTGACATCCTAGGGGCTTTCTCAGCACCCCTATCCCCATCGTCAGAAGCCGTCCTCTTCATTCTTTGTTAATCTACAATCACCTGCAGGAAGAGGATCAGAAACAATTTTTCCAAAATACTGACGATGTTGCTCTCTTAGAGCCTCGCTGTAGACACAGTAATTCGTTGGGAGGAATCCTCTTAACAATACGGCTCTATCGCACGATCTAAGATCCAAAGAAGGGTAACATCCTAGATGCCCTGTAGCCTCCCGTTTATAGATGTGGTGCACAACACACCGATAAACAAGACTCTCCTAGACACGACCTGTAGACATTCCGAGGACAAACCGCTCTGATACCACTTCTATCACGACCCAACCCCGTGGGCCGCGACTGGTGCCGTAACTGGACACCCGTACGTACCTACCTGACAAAGTTAGCATACTAATCAACTAATCAAATAAGACATACACAGATTTATACAAAGGCCGTTAAGGCGATCATAGCAAGCAGGGTCACTTAAATCGCAGTCTCACACATACCTGCCAGAACTGTGGCAACCCACAACCCACAAACATGTCTACAGGCCTCTATCAGACATAACAGAATTAGATGACGCGACAGGGCCCCGTCGTACCCCAACAAACATATGTACAGAATATACAACAGAAAAAGGTATATACCAAAAGTATAAGCTCCGGATCAAGAGGGAGCACTCCAAACCGCAGAATAGAGATCCTATACTGGTGGCGTATCACGCTGTGCATCTGTACCTGCGGGCATGTAACGCAGCCCCCGAAGAGCAGGGGGTCAGCACGAAAAATGTACCGAGTATGTAAAGCGGAAATGTAACAAGTAAAATCATAGTCAAGAACAGGAGTACAGAGTAATAACTGTCAGAACCACAGTCAGAGCCGGAGGTACAAAGATATAGATAGCAGAATCATACTCGGAGTCGAAGATCCAGAAATAAAACAGACGGAGCTATAGTCAGATTCCGAAGTACAAAAGGTGAGTACCTTATCCGAGACCTCAGAAAAGTAATGTCAAAGCATAGATGATGCATGCCAAATCATATAAACACATATAACGTGTCCCGGCCCTCTGATAAGGGACTCGGTGGATGAAATCATGTATAACAAAATCATATATCATATATGCAAATAGCGTGTCCCGGCCCTTTATTAAGGGACTCGGTGATGAAATCATGCATGTCAGAATCATGTACTGGGTATACATAACGTGTCCCGGCCCTCTACTGCGGGTCTCGGTGGATAATCATCATGTGCCATCCTGGCCGCCATCCCCGTATCATCATATCATAAACATATACAAATAACGTGTCCCGGCCCGCAAGTACGAGGGACTCGGTGAGTAATGCAGAGGAGTGCGCACGAGATCATGTCCTGGCCCGGGCTCAGTGAAAACACATACTATAACTTGCACGAATAGAGTAGTGCAGAAACATATGCATATAAATCCAGACTCAATAGACAACCCAAACAATAAGTCATAGGATGTGCTTTTCGTAACTTGCGACGGATTATGTCAAGGCAGAACTTCTGAGATTGTTCGTACACCAAAAATATACCATAAAGTGTAAGGGAATAGTTAGGATGGTCTTTTTTTTTTTTTTAACCATTAGAACATTTCAAGTAACAAATCATTTCAAAGGGGTCGGACGTTAGTCATAGTGTACATGTATGCCCTTTTTGGGGATGGCACGATTCATCATATCAAATCATGTTTCTAGAATCATAGCTCGTATCAAAGTATAATACAGATTCTTCACGTTTATTATTTGATAAACGGAACAATAATCCAAAGTTTCTTTCAAGCACTGTATAGATATGAGACAAATAAAGCAATAGTAGGAGGTCTCGGAATCTGCGGGCCCACCTCGGGTCAATCGAGGTGGTGAACTCAAGTTATGAATCATAGACCTTATAGAGTCATTTATGAGAGTTTTGGAACCATTCGACTTCAATTGGGAAGGTTTCATACACATAAGTCATTTTGACGACAATTTGTAAGGAAACTAATTCAATCTTACTGAATGAAATGAGGACAATTTCAATCTCGGATTTCAAGAGGCTGAGTCATATCTAAGGCTCGCGATTGAGCCTATTACGTTTAGAACATGCCTAAGAATGAAGTGAGAAACTTTACATACCTCAATTGCGCCTTATGCTCGCTTGGCTTCACTTCCAATTTCGTCCAAAATCTACAAATGGTCATGTTTACCAATTGTCAAATTCAAACCTTAAGACTCCAAACTTAAGCACATATTTGCCTACCGAAATTTCGGTAGCACTTCCCCTATAAATGCGACACCCCGAGAGTACAACTCGGCTCAGAATAGCAAAAACCAACCCAACAACAATACCAACAACAATACCAACAACAACTACAAAACACAATAAGGCATAACTAGTCCTCTTTCCAACATAGTGTAATAACTCACATTTCCAACCCAACCTCAATATTTTCATATTCACTACTAATCAAGATCATTACAACGTCATTTGGAAGCATTTGATATCATTTCTACAATATATACACAAGATATACAAAAATATACAAAATTTCCACCAACACCATAATTCACCTAAACTTCCAAATCACATTATTTTCCCTCCAAGCTTACTAACAACAATCGTATTTCACATTTAGAACCTTAATTCCATACTCATATAAAATCATGTAAAATTAATATAATTTCTCATACTTACATGCAAGCACTCCAATGCCAATCCAAGTCATTAAACCTTTATTTGCATCACAAAGGTCACAACGGCACAACTAACAAACTAAATGAACTCAAATCCATTTTTCCTCCACACCAACATGGCTCACGGCCAACACATCATTTACTCACACACACACGCCATGCACACACACACCATACTTCCATGATTCTCATCTAATTCTAATCATTATAACACATATACTCATTCCATAACATAAAATATAGAATTCATACCTCTTCTTTAAATTTCCACTTCCCGCCAAAATCACCTTCTTGCCAAACTAATTATACCACTTTATAGGGAATCTTGAACTTGGTATGAATACGAGAGAATTACAATTTTTGGACCAAGATTGAAGGCTAAGAATTTTTTTTTCTTTTCTTTTCTCTTCTCTTCTCCTCTATGGCCGACGACCTTCTCTTTTTTTTTTTTTTTGATTTGTCTTTGTTTTTCTTGAAAATTCTAGAGATACACACATATATATATTGTTATGCCCCCCTTAATTAGTATGTCACATGGTTCGCACATGACAACTTAATGGGTTTGGGCCAAGGCCATGTTGGCCGGCCACCCTTCCATTTTTGGGCTTTATTTTCCTTATTTTTTTTGAGCCCAATTGGCTAGAATTCTTGTTTTGTAATTCCCGAATTTTTTTTCAAAATTCCAATTTTGCCCTTAGGCCTTCTCCATATTTCCGCACCAACAATTTCGTAGCCAACACTTCCATACTAAGTAAAATCCAAATATGGCCTCATCCACTACGAGTCAAAAATTATTTCGCATTTTCCGAATATGCAAAAATGCCGGATGTAACATGGCTACACCTATTGTTGCATCTACTGCTAGTACTTATCAGCAGCATGGAAGGCAGATTAGATATTAAGGCATAGGGCTACTACTTGTACACACCTGCCTACGAGCCTCTACATTGAGTGCATAACATAATAAGGACCGGACAGAACCCCGCTATGCCCATATATACACAAAAGAATCATATCAATTGATTAAGAATAAACGGAGTGCTTCTGTACAATCGTTGATGAAGCAAACTAGGGGTTTGGTCCATCTCCCTACCTATCTACAGGCATGAACACAACGTCCACAAATAAAAGGACGTCAGTACGAATAATGTACCGAGGATGTAAGGCATGAATAACAACATAAGAAAAAGTATGAAGATATCATAAGATAAAGGAGATCAATCTGAACCTCTGAATGCCTCTTAAGGCAGATGTCATGCATGCATAGCTTTTAAAAGAAAAAATTCATACATACATATATAATATCGTACCCGGCCATATAGGCTCGGTGTTATCATCTTATCATCATCCCGCATCCGGGGCATCCGTCGTTCGAGGTAATATCATAACCTGCCCACTGCAGTGTTGTGCACATCTACATGCCTACCCGGTCGACTAAAGCGCAACGCGGTGTAAGAAAATACATACATATATAAAGCATGCATGAGAGCCCAAATAAAAGCTATAAATCTATTGGAGTGACGTAACGTCGAAAAATCTCTAATTGCTATTATGGAACTATCATCATGGGCATATCTCACTTTGAAGGAACAATAACCATAAGAAGAGATTAACATCAATGAATAAAATCAATAATCATATGATAAAGTGTCACACATTGCACTTTCAGAGCAGGAGCATGCCTGCCATGTTTTTCACCGTAGTAATGGATTATCGGAGACGTCCTGTGAATTTTTGAAAGGTACAAGCCATGAGAAGTACGTAAAAATGAAGTAAATGATTAATTATGATCTCGTAAGTTGTAATCAGGAAGGAAAACCTTGGAACCAAAGGACATGATCATTATCAAGTATGATTAATGATAAATATCATGTATAGAGAGTTTCGGAAGATTCCGGGATCAAGCAAATCGAAGAAAATAAATTTGCCAAAAATTTGGAAAACGTTGGTAGAATTTTGGATAGAAAAATTTTGGGTCAACTTTAGAGGGGTATATCTCCTAGTATTTCAGGAGTTTGGAAGTGAAACAAAAGCCTAAATTGAAGTTCAGGAAATTTAGTTTCCAACACAACAAACCGTTCGTCAAAACGACATCGGAGTAGGGAGTTATGAGCATTTCAGGATAAGCCGCCAAGCTGTAAAATTCCCTTTTTTTCATCATTTACACTTCTTTGGAGCTCTAGAAACATCCATACACCTCCCTTAAATACTTATAGCCCTTAGATCAAGAATTTAACAAGATTACACCAAACTAGTTCATGAAAAGTGATTGTTCTTGCTCCTACTTGATGTTGTGGTGACTAAATTTCTTCAAGTATAAGGTATATTCTTCATCCTACCTCTTATGTTGAGTAGATTTGAAGGTTTAGCAAGTCTTAAAAGTGAAAATAGTTATGGAGGAAAGTTCATAAAGTGTTGTGTTGTAGTTGTTAAGTGTATGGACTGTTTTGAACATGTTTTGGTTGTGTTGTTGAGCTAATTTCCATGTATATGGATGGTATCTAATGTTTTTGGTGTGTTGATAAGATTATGGTCCTTGATTTGGAAGAAAGGAAGTGTATACTATTATCGTATATTGATATACTTTGGGTTGTTTGATGTATACTTTTTGTACGGGCAGTAAAAAGAGTATTTAAGAACTTTTGTAGGTTTGTGGTTGTTATTGTGGGTTGTTGTATATGCTGAGGTGATTGGAGAGTTAGGGGAAATGCTGCCGGTTTTACTCTAGAATCAAGTTTTCGTTGATATACGTGATATAGTAGCACTATCTAAGTTTATGTGTGTATTCCTTGTTATAGGAACGGCGTGCTAGTTGTAATTAGCCCGATTGTTGGATTGCTTAGGCGATTTGAGGTATGTTAAGGCTAAATCTTTCTTTCTTAAGGCATGATTCCTTTGTTGTGAACCTATACATGATATCTTCAATAACCCTGTTTCTAAAAGTACCAAAGATTATGGTTCCCGATGTTCTTATGATATCATTGAGCTCGTTTCATGACTATAGATGTTATTCATTATTGTTGATCTTATCTTATGATCTTGTTCCTTCAAGGTGAGATATGCTCATGAAGATAGTTCCATAATGTTAATCAGAGGTTTACCGACCTTATGTCACTCCGATGCGTTTAGAAATGTGTACTTACGTAATGTTTTGTGGGGCATGAATAGGGTGCTAGTAGAGGATCCCAATAAGGTATTTGATGCTAGAAGAGAGGCTTATGAGTTATCTCAGAATTTTGTTAATGTTCAGTTAAGCGGTAAGAGGTCCTTATGGTCTAGAACTGTGCTTATAAGACTTATGTGATCGTGTATGCCATAACGGATAAGTGATGACCATGAGAAGTGCATAGAGATCACTCAGGGAGGCCAGGTCATGATGTTGATTACATTTACCACTGGTCTATGACCATTGGGCAGCTATGTATTCACCACCATGCTACAACTGGTTGGGCAGTTATTACCGCCGAGCTACGGCCGGTTGGGCAGTTACCACTGATCAGTGGGGCTGTTGTGCTCTACCGTCGGGTAATTACCACTGATTAGTTGGGCAGATAGCATCAGGGTAATACGTAGGTCAGGATCACAGTATTATACATAGATGGAGTTAAAGATATGAGAGTATAAAGAGACATGCGTAGTAGATTCTCATTAGTAAGTCAGATGCGCCAAGTTGATTATTATCCTTCTTATATGCAGTAAATGTTTATTATGTTACATTTCTGCCTTACATAATCGGTACACTATTCTTACTGACGTCCTTTTTCTTTTAGACGCTGCGTTCATGCCCGCAGGTTTAGACAGATGAGACAAGGACCTTCCATAGTAGGCTGTCTCCAGGTACTAGTCTTGATTGGTGGGCTCTACTTCTGTAATAAACCATATATTTTTTAAGGCTTAGTTGGTAATTTAAATAAAAGAAGCAAATAAAAAGAAAAGTAAAAATAGAAAAGAATGAATGTAGCCAAGCCCAAAAAGGAAAAGGAAAAGAAAAAAAAAAACTCTAAAAAGTCTGATGGCTAACATGAAACACTACAATATGAAGGAACAAAAAAAAAGGACGAGCAAACAGAGGGAGAGAAAACCAGCAGGAAAAAAAAAAGAAAGAAAAGAGAGGGAGAAAAGGAGAAGAAAGGAGAGGAGAAAAATAAGAAATTTCACCCCAAATCATCAAGGTAATTGGTCTAGTCCTTTATTTAAGTTTATTACATAATTATGGGTAAATCTTTATAGTGAAAACATGGGGATATTTTGAGGAATTGAGAAAGTTTAGCTCTAGGGTTCTTCAACAAAAATCATTGATTTGGAAGGGAAAATAGCGTCGGATTTTAGACTTCTATATATCGTTGGAATCCTCTCGTTAAGGCCTTTCCGAAAACATAAGTCTTGTCGGGTTTTGAACACGTTGACCAGAGGGCGTTTTCGTCCTTTAAAATTTGACTTTAACCGTTTAAGCCTCTAAAAATATAGAAGTGGTTTACCATAAGGGTTTTGACCATTCTAAATCCATTTTTGTGTAGTTTGAGGCAATCCGGAGACTCGAGAACGCAGTTTTGATTTATTAGGAAGTGTACTTGAATTGTGAAATTGAGGTAAGTGAGACTTTAAGCTTTGGCTACTTGCTTTTCAAAATCCGTTTTTAAAATATGTTTTGTCTGCCTAGTCCATGTGTTGGGGCGAGCGTGTGCTCGGCAGAATCGGTGGTCCTTAAAGCCAACCACATATACTTTATTTTCAACTAATCCAAAACTCTCATTATAAATTATTTTGTGATGTGATATAGTTGTGACCCATGATATTGGGGCATTGTGTATGCTTCCCTTAACATTGTGTATGCTTCTTGATTATATTGGGGCATTGTGTATGTTTCTCTTAGCATTGTGTATGCTTCTTGATGATATTGGGGCATTGTGTATGCTTCCTGACATATTTGGCACATTGTGTATGTTGCCGTGGATTCATAGTGTTGACTAATTCTTTAACTGCCACTTATGACGGTTCGTAGTGTAAATTGTGTTGAGATATATAATATATTTGATAAATAGTGGTTTGGACCTTGGTTGCTATTATATAATGATATATTCATGTGCATAATATTTTGGTGCCTGTTGTGTGTTTGTATTTTCTAACACTTGTTCCAGGGGTATTTGAAGTGGCGGGTCGAGGATCTTACTAGGTTATATTTATCTATAACTCACTCCTTACCTGCATGTCCATGCAGATACTGTCGTTGAGAACGAGGCTGGTAATTGAAGACTTCGTGAGTGGATTCTGTTGCTGAGGTGAGCCACCACATTGTTCGTGGAGGCAGCCATTTCAGCTTTATCTAGTTTATTTCTAGTTATTTAATTTATTTTGAGTTTACATGCCCGACATTCAAACTCATGTAAGTCTATTAGGTGCTCCGTGGTCTTAGTGTGGGATGTGGGCTAGAGATTCTTTTTATCTTAGCGTTGGTTGGTTTTCATATATCGATTATGGATTTGGTTGGCGACTATTTCACATTTTTATCATTAATAACGTTGTTGGACCTGCACTTATTTTCTTTTAGTGCTTTTGTAAATGATAAAGAGTATGATATATGGTTCGCCTGGCGGGTGGTGTTTTCTGGGCGTCAATCACGTCTAGCGGGTATTTTGGGACGTGACAAAGTTGGTATCATAGCTTAGGCTTGAAGTCTGGGGTCATGTAGCAGTGTTTAGTAGTGTCTTGTTCATCTGTATGTAGGCGCCCATACTGATGACCCTGAGGCTACTGGACATCTAGGAAGTTTTCCCTTCTTTCATTCCTTGTTCGTGCGTAAGTTGAATCAAGTTTAACCTTGTAATATTTATTTCGCAGATGGCTAAGAAACGCGCATCTTCATCTGCTAAACGTGGTGCCGGACATAGTGCTACCCGCGGTAGTAGACAAGCTAGCGCTCATCAGACTAGAGCTCAGACTAGGACTCAGGCCACTCCTCAGCGTGAAGTTGTGAATGGGGGTCAACTCCGAGTTGCGTCAGAGCAAGTAGGAACAAGTGGTTCAGTACACTCCACCGGCACCAGCTGCTACCCCTACTATTGCTATGCCCGCAGATGTGGTGACTAGATTATTAAATGTGTTGGAGGCATTGGCGTCTAATCATGGTGGAATTCCAGGTCCTCAGCCTACTTCACAAGCACAAGGTCAAGTTCAGTTGAATGTTGCAGCTAATCAGACACCTCAGTTGGCCCCTCAACAGGTTGTCCAGTCTGTAGGGCAATCTAAGGAGTTTAAGAATTTCATGGATCTTAAGCCACCAGAGTTTGATGCTTCACCAACTTCTATTGAACCTCAGAAGTTCATTGATCGCTGTGAAAAGATATTGACTATGTTGGGGCTGAAGGAGACTCGTGGTGTGGAATTTGCCACTTTCTTATTCTCAGGGTCTGCAGAGTCTTGGTGGATTTCGATTCAGAGAGGTAGACCAGCAGGGTTACCACCTATTACTTTGTCAGAATTTTTAGCACTCTTTAAGGACAAGTTTATTCCATTAAGCAAGTAAGATGACATGAGACGTCAGTTCAATAATCTGCGGCAGGGAACTATGACCATTACAGAATATGAGGCCAAGTTTACAGATTTATCCAGGTATGTACCTTATTTGGTAGAGGATCCGAGAGAGAAGGTGAGACGATTTGTGGATGGACTTGAGCATCGCTATCGTGGTCCCATGGTACGAGATGTGCGATATGGTACCTATTCAGACGTAGTTGACACTGCTCTCCATTACGAGTCCTATCTAGAGATGGACAAAGTTGAGCGTGAAAGCAAAAAGCCACGTAACACAGGTGGGTTTAGTAGTGCTCCATCTGGGGGCAAGAGTGATTTTTATCGTGGGCAGTCCAGATCTACTCAGTCAGAATCAGTGGTGCAGTCTTCTAGTGGTTATTCCGCTAGACAGGGCCAGTAGCAGATGTAGAGGAAGGGTAATAGCTCATATCAGTCAGGTTATCATCCGAGGTGTTCTAACTGTGGTAGAAATCACAGTGGTCGTTGCTTTGGGGCAGATGGGGCTTGTTTTACTTGTGGTGAAAAGGGGCATATTGCTAAATACTGTCCTAAAGGAAGTTCTGGTGCTAGTTGAGCTACTGCACAGCCACAGGGAATTACTACAGCTACACAGGGTCAGATTCAGCCAGCTACAGGGTGCTCGTGGACAGGGTCGATAGGGTGCACAGGTTACTCAAGGAGGGGGTGGACCCCCGAGATTCTTTGCTATGAACAAACAGGATGTCGAGGCATCTAATGCGGTATTCATAGGTATTATTACTATTGGTTCTCATGGTGCATATGCTCTTATTGATCCCGGTTCTACGTATTCGTATGTATCTCCTTCTTTTGTTGTATTCTTAGAACGGGGAGTTGAGTCTATTAATGTGCCGTATGTGGTAGAAACCCCAGTGGGGGGAGTATATTAGTGGATAGAGTTTATAGAGATTGTGTGATATCTGTTCAGGGCAGGGACACCGTAGTTTATCTATGTGTGTTACCGATGTCCCCTTTCGATGTGATTATGGGCATGGATTGGTTGGCATCATGTTATGCATCAGTTGATTGCTATGCTAAGCTTATACGTTTTAATTTTCTTGGAGAAACTTTAGTTTGGAAAGGCATGACTCCTGTGACTCAAGGAAAAATAATATCTTATGTAAAGGCACGCCGAATGATTAATCATGGGTGTTTGGGTTTTATTGCCACCGTTCATGATAGTCGCGCGGAGAATGTTACTATTGATAGTGTTCCTGTTTTTCGCGAATTTGCGGATGTTTTTCCTGAACATTTACCCGGCCTACCCCTAATGAGAGAAATCGAGTTCAGCATTGATTCAGTTCCAAGGACTCAACCTATCTCTATTCCTCTATATCATATGGCTCCAGTTGAGTTGAGAGAACTGAAGGATCAACTCCAAGAGCTACTTGATAAGGGGTTCATTAGGCCTAGTGTATCGCCTTGGGGTGCACCTGTGTTATTTGTGAAGAAGAAAGATGGCACGATGAGAATGTGCATTGACTACAAGCAACTAAACAAGGCGACTATCAAGAATAAGTATCCATTGCCTCGTATTGATAATTCGTTTGATCAACTGCAGGGTGCTACTCATTTTTCCAAAATCGACTTGAGATCAGGTTATCATCAGCTGAGAATCAAGACTGAGGACATCTCCAAGACAGCTTTTCAGACAAGATATGGGCACTTCAAATTTTTGGTGATGTCATTTGGGCTGACTAATGCCCCCGCAGCATTTATGGACCTCATGAACAGGGTATTCAAGCCATGCATAGACCATTTTGTGATTGTTTTCATTGATGATATTTTGGTCTACTCTCGGAGTGAGGCTGAGCATGGAAAACACTTGAGAATTGTGCTACAGACACTTAAGGAACGAAAGCTTTATGCCAAGTTCTCAAAATGTGAGTTCTGGTTGAGCACAATTTCCTTTTTATGACACGTGGTGTCCCAAGATGGGATTCAAGTTGATCCAAAGAAAATTAAAGCAGTTTGAGATTGGCCTCAACCCACTACTCCCACAGAGATACGCAGCTTCATGGGACTAGCTGGATATTACAGAAGGTTTGTGGAGGGTTTCTCGAAGATAGCTGCTCCATTGACACGTTTAACTCAGAAAGGTGTGGTATTCCAGTAGTCAGATGAATGTTCAGAAAGCTTTCAGAAATTAACGTCTGCATTGACTACGGCTCCGATTTTGACCTTACCTACTGATGAGGGTGGTTTCACCATTTATTGTGATGCATCTCGAGTCGGGTTGGGTTGTGTCTTGATGCAGAATGGTAAAGTGGTAGCTTATGCATCTCGACAGCTAAAGAAACATGAGAAGAATTATCCAACTCATGACTTAGAATTGGCCGCAGTTGTATTTGCACTCAATATTTGGCGTCACTATCTTTATGGTGAGCCGTGTGAAATCTATACTGATCACAAGAGTTTGCAATACATATTCAAGCAAAGATATCTGAATTTGAGACAGCGACGCTGGTTAGAGTTACTTAAAGATTATGATCTTACTATTTTGTATCATCCTGGTAAGGCGAATGTGGTGGCAGACGCCTTGAGTAGAAAGGCTATGGGCAGCTTGGCCCGATTTACTGTTGAAGAACAACCTATGGCTAAGGATATTCAGGCATTAGCCAACTGCGGAGTTCGGATTTATCATACAGTACAGGGCAGGTTACTTGCAGTTATGGTGGCACAATCGTCCTTAGTGGGGCAGGTCAAGGCTTGCCAATATGAAGATCGCCGTCTTACTAGACTGCGAGATCGAGTGCAAAATGGGGGTGTTAAGTCATTCTCTATTGATGGCGAAGGCGTGTTACGTTGTCATGGTTGACTGTGTATTCCTATGGTGGGTAATGTGAAGCAACTAATTCTTGAAGAGGCTCATAGCTCGCGATACTCCATCCACCCAGGTGCTATAAAGATATACCAAGACTTGCGTGGATTATATTGGTAGAAAGGTATGAAGGCTGATATTTTGAAAGATGTGACAAGTTGCTTAAATTGTCAGCAGGTCAAATATGAACATCAAAAGCCCGGCAGAGTAATGCAAAACTTGATTATCCCAGAGTGGAAGTAGTAAAGGATTACGATGGATTTCATAGTTGGTTTGCCGAATACTTTCAAGAAACATGACTCAGTCAGGGTGATTGTGGATAGACTCACCAAATCCGCTCATTTTATACCAGTTCGGGTTACTCATACTGCAGAGCAGTTAGCAAATATTTACCTCCGTGAGATAGTACGACTTCATGGTGTGCCTATTTCTATAATATCTGATCGAGGTGCACAATGTACTGCTGAGTTTTGGAAGTCTTTTCAGAAATCGTTGGGTTCACAGGTCGAGTTGAGTACAACTTTTCATCCACAAACTGATGGACAGTCTGAGCGAGTTATTCAGATTTTAGAGGACATGCTTAGAGCTTGCGCGATTGATTTTGGTGGTCATTGGGACGATCAGTTGCCTTTGGCAGAGTTTTCTTATAATAACAGCTACCAATTGAGTATACAGATAGCGCCGTTTGAGGCTCTATATGGTCGCAGGTGTCGTTCACCAGTTGGATGGTTCGAACCGGGCGAAGCACAACTATTAGGTCCAGATCTGGTTCAACAAGCCTTGGAAAAAGTTGCATTGATACGAGAACGTCTTCGGACAACACAAAAGCAGACAAAAGTCCTATGCAGATAAGAAAGTACGTGATATGGAGTTCATGAAGGGGGAAAAAGTCTTTCTAAAAGTATCCCCTATGAAAGGAGTTATGAGATTCGGCCGGAAAGGTAAGTTAAGTCGTAGGTACATTGGTCCGTGGGTTGGTGGCATATAGACTTTCTTTACCTCCGAGATTGTCTGTTGTTCATCTTGTATTTCACGTGTCTATGCTAAGACGATATGTTGGTGATGATATCCATAAGATTCAACCAGAGGATGTGGAGCTCGATGAGAATTTGACTTATGAGGAGGGTCCCATATCTATTATTGATAGGCAAGTACGACAATTGAGGTCGAAGAAGGTAGCTTCAGTCAAAGTGTTATGATGTAATCACCCAACCGAGGAGGCTACTTGGGAGTCCGAGGCAGATATGCGAGATAAATATCCTCATTTATTTGACGAGACAGGTATGAATTAGACCCATTCGAGGACGAACATCATTTTTAGTGGTGGAGAATGTAATAACCCATATATTTTTTAAGGCTTAGTTGGTAATTTAAATAAAAGAAGGAAATAAAAAGAAAAAAATAGAAAAGAAGGAATGTAGCCAAGCCCAAAAAGGAAAAAGAAAAAAAAAACTTTAAAAAGTCTGATGGCTAACGTGAAACACTACAATCTGAAGGAAAAAAAGGACGAGAAAACAGAGGGAGAGAAAACCAGCAGGAAAAAAAAAGAGGGAGAAAAAAAGAAGAAAGGAGAGGAGAAAAATAAGAACTTTCACCCCAAATAATCAAGGTAATTCCTCTAGTCCTTTATTTAAGTTTATTACATAATTATGGGTAAATCTTTATGGTGAAAACATGGGGATATTTTGAGGAATTGGGAAAGTTTAGCTCTAGGGTTCTTCAACCAAAATCATTGATTTGGAAGGGCAAATAGCGTCGGATTTTATACTTCTATATATCATTGGAATCCTCTCGTTAAGGCCTTTCCGAAAACATAAGTCTTGTCGGGTTTTGAACACATTGACCAGAGGGCGTTTTCGTCCTTTAAAATTTGACTTTAACCGTTTAAGCCTCTAAAAATATAGAAGTGGTTTACCCTAGTTTGAGGCAATCTGGAGACTTGAGAACGCAGTTTTGATTTATTGGGAAGTGTGCTTGAATTGTGAAATTGAGGTAAGTGAGACTTTAAGCTTTGGGTACTTGCTTTTCAAAACCCGTTTTAAAAATATGTTTTGTCTGCCTAGTCCATGTGTTGGGGCGAGCATGTGCTCAGCAGAATCGGTGGTCCTTAAGGCCAACCACATATACTTTATTTTCAAATAATCCAAAACTCTCTTTATAAATTATTTTATGATGTGATATAGCTGTGTGCCATGATATTGGGGCATTGTGTATGCTTCGCTTAGCATTGTGTATGCTTCTTGATTATATTGGGGCATTATGTATGTTTCCCTTAGCATTGTGTATGCTTATTGATGATATTGGGGCATTGTGTATGCTTCCTGACATATTTGGCACATTGTGTATGTTGCCGTGGATTCATAGTGTTGACTAATTCTTTAACTGCCACTTATGACGGTTCGTAGTGTAAATTGTGTTGAGATATATAATATATTTGATAAACAGTGGTTTGGACCTTGGTTGCTATTATATAATGATATATTCATGTGCATAATATTTTTGTGCCTGTTGTGTGTTTATATTTTCTAACACTTGTTCCAGGGGTATTTGAAGTGGCGGGTCGACGATCTTACTAGGTTATATTTATGTATAACTCACTCTTTACCTGCATGTCCATGCAGATACTGTCATTGAGAACGAGGCTGGTAATTGAAGACTTCGTGAGTGGATGCTGTTGCTGAGGTGAGCCACCGCATTGTTCGTGGAGGCAGCCATTTCAGCTTTATTTATTTTATTTCTAGTTATTTCTTTTATTTTGGGTTTACATGCCTGACACTCAAACTCATGTAACTCTGTTAGATGCTCCATGGTCTTAGCGTGGGATGTGGGCTAGAGATTCTTTTTATCTTAGCGTTGGTTGGTTTTCATAAATCTATTATGGATTTGGTTGACGACTATTTCGCATATTTCTCATTAATAACGTTGTTGGACCTGCAGTTATTTTCTTTTAGTGCTTTTGTAAATGATTAAGAGTATAATATATGGTTCGCCTGGCAGGTGGTGTTTGCTGGGTGCCAATCACGTCTAGCGGGTATTTTGGGACGTCACATAAAGATCGATAATCATGAGACAAATGTCAACAATGTCATAAGAACATCAAGAACCATGAGCTTTTAGTATTTCTAGGAATAGGGACATTATGGATAGCATTTGTGTGGATTTGTGTCAAAAAGATCATGCCATAAGAAAGAAAGGGGACAGTCATATGTGGTGAGGTCTGCAGCGTTGCAGGGATTGTCTGATAGCCACATGTCATGTCGTAGACCTTGCCTGATCAACAAAATTCCCTATCACCATCTGCTGCACCGTCTGCGTCTCTCAGACATGGTCAGCGGCTCGCAGGTGGTGTTCTGAGAGCCACATATTGGGCTACAAGGTGACACCTTGTTGAACTTCCGCTGAAACTTAACTCCGATGATCCGACAAGTCTTAGACATTCCCGTAGCTTACTAAACATGGTTTTTACTCTCTTATATACTCAAGATGGACATATCTATCCTCGTAACCTCAAAAAACTAGTCTCACTTCCCAAGACTAGGACAACTAGTACTAGACGAAACTCAACGTACAAAAGTGCGAGGTGTAACATGATCTTGATGAAGAACATTTGGTGGAGGACAAAGAAGATAATATTTTTTGCAGAATACTAAAAATGCATATGCAGGCTGATGTATCACCAAAGTCTAGTCTCAAGGATCAAAAAAAGGATGGAAAGAAAGGACTAAAGAATCAACAACCTATTAGAGTGTTACCAAAGAGAGCTATGACAATGAAAGCCTTTCATATGCTCCAAATGTTACATAAACATCACAAATTTTTCTTGATAGCCTTGTTGGAACATTTTTGACTCAATATATAGATGTAGAGGTAATTCAGGATACAGAATAACAGATAACAATTAAGTTAGTGTTTCAGGAGAGTAATAAGGTTCTTATGACTACTATGATCTATGCAAAGTGTGAGTCCTCGGAAAGAATTAATCTATGGGATAGCTTGTATAACCTAACTAATAAAATGAAACTGCCCTAGCTTGTGGGAGGGGATTTCAATGTTATTATGAATGAAGATGAGAAGATAGGGGGTCTACTAGTTTATCCTGTTGAGTATGAAGATTTTGCATTCTGTGTGAATTCATGTGAACTGTTTGAAGTTCCTTTTAAAGGTAGTTTAGTCACATGGTTGAATGGTAGAGCTGGTAGGGGTTGTATATTAAGAATGTTGGACAGAATGCTCACTAATTCAAAGCTACAGGATTGGTTTGGCACAAGGAAGTTGAATACTTATCTAGAACTGGTTCTGATCATGCTCCTCTTCTACTTACTTGTGGAGATTCATCTCAACATGTAAGGAAACCTTTCAGATTTCTGAAGTTTTGGATAGAACATTAGTCCTTTTTAGAGGTGGTGAATCAAGGGTGGACTGTAGATTTTAAAGCAGATGAGTTCATTACTTTTAAATTGAAGCTTAAAAAGGTTAAATTTGTTCTATCTCAATGGAATAAAGCTACTTTTGGGGATATTTTCAAGCAGCTGGTAGTAAGGGAAGATATTGTGAGAGTTAAAGAATAGGTTTTTGAAGACGACTCATCTCCTGCAAACAGGATGGTACTCCAACTAGCACAAGCAGAATTGATGAAGTATAAGCATTATAAGGAGGAATTCTGGAGACAGAAATCTCATTTTACTTTTTTTTCTGAGGGGAATACGAATACAAGGTTTTTCCATAACATGGTAAATAGTAGGAGGAAGAGATTGCAGGTAAAAAGGATGAAAGTTGGATTGAAAGGGAGGATGCACTAGCTGAAGAAGCAATTAACTTTTACCATCATCAGTGTACACAAGAGGATATCTCTTTGGATTTTTCATTCCTACAACATGTTGCTAATATGGATACTCAGGAGAATAATCAGATGCTTATTAACATGCCAACTTTGGAATATGTTAAGAAGGCAGTTTTTGATCTTTCAGGAGATAGTTCAGTTGGTCTAGATGGTATGATAGGAGCATTTTATCAAGTATGATGGGATATTGTGGGGGCTGATGTGTATAATGTTGTGAAAGTCTTCTTTGAAGGACAGACACTGCCAAATTCCATAACTCATGCAAATTATGTTCTGATCCCATAGAAGAATACCATTGAGACCTTTGCAGGTATGAGGCCCATAAGTCTCAGTAATTTTATTAACAAAGTGATCTCTAGAGTGATGCAATATAAACTTGAATATGTTCTACCTTCTCTGATATTTGCTAATCAGTCTGGTTTTGTAAAGGGAAGATGAATCATTGAGAATGTACTGTTAACTCAAGAGGTAGTATAAGATATAAGACTTAGGGGAAAGCCAGCTAATGTGGTGCTTAAACTAGATATGACTAAGGCCTATGATAGAGTGTCCTGGGATTTCTTGGCAAGAGTTCTAAGGAAAATGGGATTTGCAGAAGTGTTTAAAGATATGGTATGGAGATTGATAGCAAACAATTGGTACTCAGTTCTATTTAATGGATAGGCTGTTGGTTTTTTCCATTCACCAAGAGGTGTTAAGTATGAGATCTACTGTCTCCTGCTTTGTTTATATTGTCGGCAAAAGTGTTGTCTAGAGCTTTGAACTCTTTATTTGAGGACAATGGCTTTAAAAGTTATGGAATGCCTAAATAGAGTGCTAATTTGAATCATCTTGCTTATGCAGATGATACTATCAACTTCTCATCTACAGATGATACTTCCTTGAAGTTGATTATGGGAATATTACAGGAGTATGAACAGATGTCAGGGCAGCTTATCAATAAAGGAAAAAGTTCCTTGTACATGCATAACAAAGTTTCAAATGTGATAGTATAAGAGGTTGAGGCTATTACTGGTTTTACTAGTGGATTTTTTCCATTTACATACTTAGGTTGCCCAATCACATATGCAAGAAAGAGAAACTCTAATTATAATCACTTGATCAAGAAAGTGAAGGACAAACTAGCAGCTTGGAAAGGAAGACTTCTAGCATTTGGAGGAAAAGCTGTTTTGATTAATAGTGCTTTATTTACCATGCCAATTCATTTGATTTCTGCTATCAGACCTCCAAAGGATGTTATATATGATCTGCATAGGGTTTTTACAAGATTTTTCTGGAATAACAGTGAAGAAGGAAAAGGAAGACATTGGTCTTCATGGTTGAATATGCGCTTGCCGAAAGAGGAAGGTGGAGTTGGCTTCAGATCTTTATTTAATGCGTCTAAAGCATTATGTGCAAAACTCTGGTGGAAATTTAGAACGACAAACACTCTATGGTCAATCTATATGTGGAACAAGTATTGTAAAAGACACTACCCTTAGTATATGGCTTGGAAAGGGGGCTCTCAGGTCTGGAAGATAATGTTAGAAGCTAGAGACAGCATGGAGCATGAAATGTGGTGGGAGCAAAGAAGTGGAACTACTAACATCTTGTTTGATAATTGGACAAAACTTGGAGCTCTATATTACTTAGTTCCTGATGAGTTTGTCATTGATGAAACAGTATAAGATGTGAAGGAATTGAGAAATCAGAAAGGGTGGAACATGAGCAAATTGCAGTAGCTTTTTCCCACTGATATTGTTGATTATATTATGGAAGAGTTAGATTTTCATGAATCTACAGAAGAATGGGATAAAAAAAGATATATGATGACAACATCTAAATTCCCAGTTAGAAGTGCATGGGAGCTTTTAAGAAGGAAATCAGTAAAGTCTGATATATACAAAAGCATGTGGATACTAGGTTTGCCATTCAAAATTTCGTTCTTTTTCTGGAGAATGTGGAAATGCAAATTGCTAGTAGGGGATATAGTGAGAAGGATTGGGATTGATACAGAAGGAAAATGATATTGTTGTGATCCTAAACAATGCGAAACTGTAGATCATCAGTTTGTCACAGGAAAGATGGCTTCACTGGTTTGGAGATATATCAAAGTTGTTGTAGGTGTCACAACAAGTTTGCTTCAGGTGAAACAAGTGATACAGGTCTGGTGGGATGCTGATTGTCCATCTAAGTTCAAAGCTATTTTTAGAGCCATACCAGTTATCACAATATGGAAAATATGGAAGTGGAGGAACACTTTGGGGCATGGAGGGAAGATGTTTATCAATAAGGTGATATATGAAATAAATTTAACTATCCATCCAGTGTGCAGAGTTAGAAATCCAAAAATGCAAGTACCAAAGTCTCTTCCTCAAATAATGCAGATGATTGAAACATACAGACCACACATAGTAAGCAAGATAGTGATATAGAATCTGTCTATGTCAGGGTTGTTTAAGTTTAACTCAGATGGTGCTTCTAGAGGCAATCCAGGGCCTAGTTCAGTTGCATTATGTATTAGGAACTCTTTAGGAGATCTAGTGTATGCTGCACCTAGAAGAATATCAGATGGATCAAACAT
Organism: Lycium barbarum; assembly: GCF_019175385.1. NCBI lineage: Eukaryota > Viridiplantae > Streptophyta > Magnoliopsida > Solanales > Solanaceae > Lycium > Lycium barbarum. The sequence continues at coordinate 25,668,285 of NC_083348.1, forward strand.
ATTTACTAAAGCAATGGCTTTTCAGGAGGGGATTAGATATTGTGTATTAAACAGTCTATTGCAAGTAACTTTGGATACTAATTCAATGACACTGAAAATGATCTTGAAAGGACAATGGGAAGTGCCATGTAGTATTTCATTGATCATAAAGGATATTACAAGGTTGAGAAGGGACAAGGCAGTGAGAGTGGAACATGTACCGAGGGAAGGAAATGGATTGGTAGATTTTTTAACTAACTTTGTTTTTTATTTTTCAGGTGATCATCAATTCAATAGTTACAATTCACTTCAAAGGAAAGCAAGACAGATTTTGACTAATAAAAAAGCACAAATGCCATACATCAGAATCAGGCAAGCCAAAGATCATCAGATTCCAGGAGATTAACATATGAAGCATGGATACTACAATATCTTCAAAACTGCAGGAAACAGGCCAAGAACAGAACTATAATATTGAATAGAAAGACATTTGGACATGTTACAACAGTGGTATTAGTGTGATTACATGCTCATTCGATTGTCACATATCCTAAGGATATTTTTATACAATCATATTTGGATGAAAAGGCCAACAATGCATAGGACTGGATCAAACACAAAATTAGCTGAACATGAGGAATTTTCTGAAAGAATTCTATTCCATCCTTAAAGCCTGAATTTTAATTCAATGGACTGTGGATCCATAGCGCCTAGTGAGAGCTTGAAGTGTCATGGTATCAAGTCAAGGCCAATGGATTTGCAATAGACAAGCTTTTAGATTTCTTCTAGTTAAGCCACGTGTACTTTTTTTCTTATAACTTTCTGCATTTTCAGCATTTTGTATAGAACTTTGAATTTAACAAAGCATTAACAAGCAACTTTTGCTTGTTAATTTTTGATTAAAAAAAACCTTTTCAATAGGATAGACTAATGCAGGGTTATGAAAGGAGGATAGGTATGCACACAGTTGGTGCAAATTGTTCAGGGCAAATTTGGTTCTTTGTTGCTGATAATATTGATGTGGAAGTGTTACAGGACAGCAACCAACAGATGACACTGCAGTTGTATCTTCATGTGTTTAATCAGCAACTCATCTCAAAACTAGTGTATGCTAAATGTAATGCTACTGAGAGATTGGAGCTATGGTATAGTAGTATCCGTTATCAACAAATATAACAATGCCATGGTTTATCAGTGGGGATTTAAATGTAGTGATGAATGAAGAGGAGAAAATAGTTGGACTTCTAGTTAACTCACAGGATACAAAAGACTTTTTATTTTGTGTTAATTCGTATGAGTTGTAGGAGGTGAACTTTAAAGGTAGTCCTTTCACAAGATGGGATGGTAGAGCTGATGAAGAATGCTTTTTTGAATGGATGGATAGAGTGCTAATGAACGACAATATGAAAGAATGGCTGAGTAACATGGAGGTGGAACATCTAGCTAGAACAGGTTCTGATCATGCTCCAATGCTGTGTTCCTTTGGAGAGGCTGAGGTTAATTCTTTTAAGCCATTCAAATTTTTGATGTTTTGGCTAGAACATGACAGTTTATAGATATAGTGAGATGTAGTTTGCCTATTTGGGATGACGTTGATCCTTTCATTAGCTTTAAGGAAAAACTAAAGAAACTTAAAGGTGTATTATCTAAATGGAGTAGAGAAGTGTACGGGGGACATCTTTAAAAAGCTTATTATTAGAGAGGAAATTTTAAGATTGAAGGAAGATTTATTTGAAGAACATCTTACTGTAGTCAATAGAGGTATTTTCCAAAAAGCTCAGGCTGAACATGAGAGATACTTACACTATAAAGAGGAGTTTTGGAGGCAAAAGGCTGGTCTAGGTTGGCTCAGTAAGGTGATAGAAATATAAGGTTCTTCCACAATCTTGTTAAAGGAAGAAGAATGAAGCTACAAATCAAAAAAATACAAATACAGATGGTGTATGGTTAGAGGAGGAATCAATGATGGCTAATGAAGCAGTGGAATTATATCATAAACCGTTCACTCAAGAAGAGGTTTCCTCTAGTGATGATATGTTGTCCTATATCCCACATTTGATTGATCAAGAACGAAACAGTGTGTTATGCAGAATGCCTACTTCTGATGAGGTAAAGAAAGTTGTATTCAATCTAAATGGTTATAGTGCTAGTGGACCTGATGGATTTTGTGGGATCTTTTATCAGACATGCTGGGATATTGTTGGAACATAAGTATTCAAGATGGTCTTAGCTTTCTTTGAGGGGCAAACTCTTCCTAAGTCTATCACACATACTAATCTAGTTTTACTTCCCAAGTAGGAGATGGTGAATACTTATTCAGACTTAAGACCTATAAGTCTGAGTAATTTCATTAACAAAGTTATATCAAGGATTATTCATGATAGACTTGAAGATGTGTTGCCACAGTTAATATCCATCAACCCATCTGGGTTTGTGAAAGGGAGAAGTATAATAGAGAATATGTTATTAACCCAGGAAATTGTTACAGACATCAGAAAAAGATGGAAGCCAGACAATGTTGTGATAAAATTGGATATGTCCAAAGCATATGATAGAGTCTCATGGGAGTTTCTTGGTAAGGTTCTGCAGAAAATGGGATTTGGTGTGAATTTTGTTGACATGGTATGGACACTTGTGGCTAACAACTAGAATTCAGTGTTTTTTAATTGTTAATCATCAGGTTTCTTCCACTCAACTAGAGGGGTTAAACAAGGTGACCCTTTGTCACCTTCTCTGTTCATTCTAATAGCTGAGGTGTTATCTAGAGCTTTAAATGCATTATATGATGATTCTAGTTATGTGGGATATGGAGTACCAAAGTGGAGTCATAATCTAAACAATTTACCATATGCACTATCATCTTTGCATCAACACACAAGGAGTCTCTAGGAAAGATTATGAAGATTTTACAAGGATATGAAGTTGCTTCAGGCCAACTTATTAATAAGGATAAGAGTGCATTATATATGTATCAGAAGGTTGCAGACAATTTTGTGCCACAGGTGGCTCAAATCACTGGTTTTTCAGGAGATCAGTTTCCTTTGAAGTATTTGGGCTGTCGAATATTCCATGCTAGAAGAAAGAAGGTATATTATAATGAACTTATTAATAAGGTGAAAAATAAGCTGCAGAACTGGAAAGGAAGGCTACTGTCCTATGGAGGGAAAGCAGTGTTGATCAACAACGTTCTACAAAGTGTCTCGGTTTACCTACTGTCAATAGTAGTTCCCATAAAGTATACCATTAAGGAACTACACAAGATCTTTGTTAGATTCTTTTGGAGCAATAAGGAAGAAGGAAAAAGCAGACATTGGGTAGCATGGGATAAAGTTTGTTTACCAAAAGAAGAATGGCGATTTGGTTTTAGATCACCACATGATGTCTCTAATGCATTGTTTGCAAAGCTATGGCGGAGATTCAGAACTACAAATTCACTTTGGTCCACATTCATGTGGAACAAATACTGCAAGAGATTGAGACCTACTGAAGTACATTAGAAAAGTGGATCACAAGTGTTGAAGAAAATGTTGGAGGCCAGGTATCAAACTGAGCAGCATATTTGGTGGGAACCAATGAATAGAGAATGTAATGTGTGGCAGGATAACTAGTCTAAACTTGGTCCTTTGAAGCTGGTGTGTCCTATCCAAACTCAAGTAAATGAGCTGAATTTCTTTATGACAGATGAGGGATGGGATTATCAGAAGATAGAGGAAGAATTTCCAGAGGATATACTGAATCATGTGAGGAATGAGCATGGTATGGTGGAGAAAATAGAAGAAATGGACCAACCATGGTGGATGTTACCTGGTAATGGCATATTTACTGTCAGGAGTGCATGGAACTGTTTAAGGCAGAAAGAACAAACTTCTTTGCAATTTTCTAAATTGTGGATTAAAGGTGTGCCATTCTAAGTGTCATTCTTTATGTGCAGAATATGGGAGCTCATACTACCACTAGATGATATTTTGTAGAGGATGAAGATTGTTATTGTGTCTAGCTATTATTTCTATGATAATCCTTGACCGAATGAAATAGTACATCACCTGTTTCTTACAGGGAAATTTGCTACATCAGTTTGGCTTTATTACACCAGTGTTGTGGGTGTGATGGGTCCTATGGTGCAGCTACATCAGACAGTATGGAAATGGGGGGATTTCAACTACACCAGCTGCTCCTGCTTTTATTTGTTGGCAATTACGGAAGAGGAGAAATGCAAGAGCCCATGGTGAGTCAACGAGCCAGAACAATGTCATATATTACATTAATCAGAACCTATATCATTTGGCTGTGACAAGGTTTCATTGACTGAATAATATACCACAAGACCGGCCTCAATTGGTGCAATTTCTAGAAGGATATAAGCCAGTTATAAAGATAATGAGAGTACAATGGAGATGTCCAATAGTAGGATGGTATAAATGCAATGTAGATGGTGCTTCAAAGGGAAATCTAGGTGCAAGTTAAGCAGCCTGTTGTATGAGAAACAATGAAGGAGATGTGGTGTTTTCTAGTGCTAGGAGGTTAACAGACACAACTAATATTTGTGCAGAAGCTACTGCTATATAGGATGTTGTTGAGTCTTGCATGACACACAATCTGCAATCTGTGATTATTGAGACAGACTCATTAACCATGGTGAAAATATTGGAGGGGAGATAGGACATTCCATGGAATGTGAGACTGATGGTGAGAAGGATAAGGATATGGATATATGGAGGCCATGTGCAGATTGCTCACATCCTTGGGGAAGGCAATGCACTGACAAATTATTTAGCTAACATGGTTTTTGATTTTGCAGGTACAATTCAAATATACGATTATCAAGAACTACCAATTCAGGCATGGAGGATACTTAACAGTGATAAAAGCAATATGCCACACTTTAGATACTCAACATATAGACCTAAAGAACCAGATTGATCAGAGTTTGACTTCAAACACTAAGTAGTCAGACAACACAACAAAATGTGTGATGACAGTACTAATATGCAGGAGTTTGTCATACAGAAATGCTTTTTGTAACTTCAACTAAAGCTGTCCTCCGAAGGAAAGTAATAGATGACACACACAGAGGATATGCATGATCTTCACACAAGGAAAACGAGGCTACATGGTTACACAAATGCAGAGGATACACAAATTTGCTAAAGCTGCAGCTTGGAAAAATGCAACTTGTTGCTGGTTGATTTATCAACTGGATTTGATGTCATTGCACCTAGTGAGATCTTGAGGTGTCTGGTGATGACAACAAACCAAACAAGTAGAAGTTCCAACATTTAGTTCTAGGTTAGGATTCATTTGATTCTGTAACATTGCATATTGTAGGCAAGATTAGATTTTTGCATTGTTTTTCTTTATTTTCTTTATTTCCACTTTCTGTGTGTAAATACTTTGATTTTGAAATAAAACTACACATGTCTGATGGCTTGTGCTTTGATATAAAAAAATAAAATACGAATTATATTAAAGAAAATGAACTGCGGCCGACATAAAAATACGGCCAAAAGTACAGACCATTTTTTTAAATAGGGTCCATATTTCTTGACTGTAATTCTTAGTATAAAAAGTTTCCTTTCAATCAAGGGAAATAAGGTCCGTACTTGGAATAGTATATTTTTGTACGGGCTATATTTTGCACCGTACTTCTCAAATTTGTGATCTGTTAGTTGCATTGGAAAGAAAACTCTCTGAACATGAATTTACATAGGTTATGCATTCCATAACTCACATTCTAGAATATATACCTCCCCAAATTAGGACCAAAAATCCTGTCCAAAATTCTACCAAATTTTTCCAAAGTTTCAACAAACTTAATTTCTTCGATTCGCTTGATCCCAGAACCTTCCAGTTCCTACTAAACATGATCTTAAACTCTTAGACACTCAATATGAACATGTCTAATCTCATATAACCTCAAAGATAACTCCGCTCTCCGGATTTATAGCCACCAATTCATGAAGAAACTTAATGTTTAAAAGTACGGGGTGTAACAGTTTTGATATTAAAGAGAGGCACCAGATAATGTACAAGTAATGGAGGATCAAACAAATAAGAAGATTCGAATAATTATAAAAAGGAGACGAAAGGAATTCTAGATGTTGTTACCTACTCTGGCTTAAAAGAGAAATTTGAACTAATCAGAAGGATAAGTTGAGTTCGTACCTAAGTACTGAAATGACTTGTTCTACTATATGATTGTATAAGGAAATATTGTGACTTTTATATTGGTAGTAGGGTTGGTTTATCTTATTCATAAATGAAACTTTGCCGAATTCAATGATTTAACGGATCAGTGGTCACCCATATACACCCTTACATTCGAGGACGAATGTTATTAAAGGGAGAGAATGTTACACCTCAGATTTTTTTCACGTCATTCATATCGTCAGTTAACTAATGTGAGCCTGAAGGAGTCATGAAACCCCTACAAGGCTAGGGATGGTATTAATCAAATGTTAAGCATTTACCATAAGGTTTTGGGGTTAAAACAAATCAAAGATGTTATAACTCGTACATTCGGGGTTAAACTATGATGGTTAATATGATAAGGAGGTTGTGTTATAAGGTAATTGAATTATATAATAACCGTATGTTATGTTCTGAAGCCAGGCAAGTTGTTAAACAAAAGTTGGCGAAAAGTATCGTAAGGTACGTTCATAATTTTGTTGAAATTTTGGTCTAATGTCACAGAGCTTTTTTCCCAATAAACTAGGATGTATTTATGTCATTTTCATACCTACATACTTGGTACTTTATTCATACTGACGTCCCGTTGCTCGGGGACGCTGCATTTTATGCCCGTAGGTCTTGATATACAGCCTGACGACCCTCCCAATAAGTTACCAGCTCAGCAGACAGTGTTGTTGCAGTCCACTTATTCTAAAGTTTCCTTGTTGAGTCTATATGGATATGTATGCGTATTTACGGCTATGGTAGGTCCCTGTCCTGACCTTGTGTTAATTATGTACTCCTTAGAGGCTTGTAGACAAATGTCATGTATGTCGATGTTTTGTACATATGATCATGTCAGCCTTGTTTGCCAGTATATTTTATGTATATCACTTTGGGGTCATTCCTTTTTGAGTATTCTATATGTTTATTCAGATGTCTGATGGAGGCCCTCCTAGCCCACTTAGCATGTTAGTACGATTATGGATATATGTCATTATAGTGCCTAGCAAGTAAGGCCTTGGTTACGGTCCTCTAGTTTGGGTCATGACAAGTATCCTATGAGTTAAAGTTTCCATCAGATTTAGAGCCTATCCCTCTAGTATTTTAAGTATTTATATTGTAGAAGCACATAATATTAGGATTATAGAGGACTTGTCCTATGAGAAAGTCTTGGTTTCTACCTTAGATCGGCCGGTCCGAGAGTTGAGGACAAGGAAAGTGACCTCCGTAAAAGTATTGTGGAGAATACGAACATCGAAGAGAAAACGTGAGAAGTAGAGAAGGCTATGGAATCTTGAATGGAGGCGTTACGGCATTCTCAGGGGCAGAATTACTTAGATATAAATTATGCTACATTTTATGGCATTTTTATTGACAGATGCCGAAGTGAGGCCAATGAGATATTGTTGATAGTTTATAGCCCTATGTGGCATGCATATATATGTTTCTGGCTGTTTGACAGGAATGGGATAGTCCTGTTTACAGACAAGACTGTCAAAATTTTCATAAAATTCGTTAGAGCTAGTTTCTCCTCTAAGATGCATTTACATTTGAGGATGAATGTTCCTAAGGAGGGAATGATGTTACGCCCCGTACTTTCATGTTAGAATGTGTCGTATAATCACTATAAGTCGGAGAGGTTGAGGACCTTTACAAAGATAATGATCGATTAAAACAAGTGTAAAGGAAGTATCGTGAGGGTTGGAGGTTAAACGAATCAAAGATGTTATAACCCGCACTTTCGGGGTAAAACTAGGAGTGTTTAATATGCTAAGGAGGTTGAATTTTAAGGTATTTGAATCATATAATATTTGTATGTTAAGTTTTGAAGTCAAGCAAGTTGTAAAACAAAAGTCAGCAAAAGTTATCGCAAGTTACGTTCATAATTTTTCTAAAATTTGGGACTAATGTCACTGAACTTTTCTTCTTATATACTTCGATTTACGGGGTGATCCACCTACCAAATTGAAGGTGTACGATTCTAGTTTTCAACTCCATAAACCGTTTCTCGACAGAATATCAAAGTGAAGAGATTCACATTTTTGCGGGACTACACATGCAGCCAGTTTGGGACCCACTTGAGGTGGTGGAATTTTCCACAAATTGTATAAATCGGTGGCACGACTTGGAAGCCTCATTTTTTATTCTTTATAGTTCATATACACTTTAAAACACTCTCTAAAGGTCAACATATCTTCCTTTAGCAAAGGCAAAGGTAAATAAGTTCAATCACACGCTAGGAAGGTCGTGGTACATGTTAGATTGTTGTTCTCCTTGTCGTGGTTGATTTGTAGAGTTAAGTGAAGTAATCCCAAGTAAGGGTTGTTCTTTTTAATTAAGGTAATAACATGTCTTCTCTAAATGTATTTAAGTTTGTACAAGTCTTAGTTACTTTGTTTTGGTTGGAAACCCTTGAAGAAAAGGTTGGAAATCATGTTAAATTGTTGTAATGTTATGGACAGTTTTGGGATGGTTCTGATGGCATTTTATAGGTCAAAATTCATGGAATAAACTGAGCATATTGTGGTTGCTGTTTTTAATAATTTCTGGAAGGAAGAAGGGTTTTAAAGCTATAGTCTTGTTAATTGTATAGCGAGCTTGCTCTTGTTGTGAGTTGTTGTGTCATGTTGAACTATATTGAGGTGTTTCCATGATGTTGTTGTTGCTGGAAATTGATAGGATGAAGTTGGGTATGATGTCATGGTTGTTCTTGTTTTTTTTTTGTATTGTTTTGAATTGGAAGGAAGTGAAAGATACAGGGGAAGTGTTGCCAAATTTTCTATAAATGAGCTACTAGCATAGTAGTGTGTTTTAAGTCTCTAATCCTTCAACATCTGGACGAATTATAGCTGGGCTTTCTTCCCACTCATCACCTCTCTTTATCATGTGAATTTTGTTCTCTCCGTGCTTTGGGAGCGGATTTGTGTCCACATTTTGAGGTGTTGGCTCTAGGATGAGCTCACGATTGTCAATCATGTCCTGTAATTTGTGTCTCAAGTTTATGCAATATTCAGTGGCATGGCCAGCTTGGTTAGAATGATCGGCGCAAGTGAGATCTAGCCTGTATCATCGATCGGTGGGGTTAGCAGGTTTAGGTGGGACGACACTTACTCGCCCAGCATCCCTTAGCTTGGCAAATAGACTTGTCCTCGATTCCGATAGAGGGGTGAATGCTATCACAGGTTTCCTTTGGGGCGCCTCATAGTTTGCCGGCAGAGGCTGATTCTGGAAAATCTGGTTTTATGGAGCTTGGTTCTTGGGTTTTGGCATTCGATAATTTGATCGTGGAGTTCGGTTGTTTGGTGATGGTATTTGATAGTTTGGTTGTGGGGCTTGGTAGTCGTGTTGTGCGTAGCACATAGTCATTGAGATATATTGGGGTGAGGTGATTGTGTAGTTAGTTGGTGGAGTTGATTGGTAGTTATTTGGATTTTTGTGGATTATTTATTTTCCTTGGTTTTTTGGACTAGTAGTTCTAGAAACACAGGCGATGCCTTCTCTTTTCTTTTTTCCACTCATGGTGCTTGACGCACCTGATGTGGTTAGTACACTAACAATCCTGCCGGTTTTAAGGCCGTCTTCGATGTCTTCCCCCACAGCAACAATATCTGCGAAGGAACTCCCTTTCATGGTTATCATTTTATCAAAGCAATCGGCTTCTTGGTATAGTATGAATACAACTACCAGCTCAGCTTCAGTCATAGGAGGTTGTATACGTGCCGCTTCATCTCTCCAGCGACTAGCATACTCTTGGTAAGTTTCAGTTGATTTCTGACGAATTTTCTCCAACGAGAAGCGATCAGGTACGTTTTCCACATTGAAGATGAATCTTTCCACGAACGAACTCGCCATTTCTTCCCATGTTTTCCACCGGATAATATCTTTAGAAATGAACCATTCCATAGCACAGTGCATAATATCAAGTAGGTTTTCAAAAGCCATTCTTATCAAATTTCAATGTTAAAGAGGCTAGTGTCAAGCCACCTAAGGTTTCAAATTCTCAGAATGATTAAAGTTCTGCTTAAGTTCAAAATAATGGATCATGAAAATCAGAAGAATTTTAGTCAAGTACAGGCAGCCCTTGAGGGTACTTTTCAAAGTTTAAGAGTGGCACATTTTAAACCAAGTCTCACATGGGCAAATTACACAGATTTAGGCAGTTAACTCAAGTTTATAGGGTGACAAGAGATTCTCAAATGGTACTACAGGTAGAAATAAAGCAATTCTAGGCCAGGAGGAAACATTAGAAACCAATTCATACAAGGTCATTCATAGTTCAATTCATTTGAGACCTAAGTTGTCTTAATGAGTCAACTAGGTGAGCTATGATTACAATCAAGTGTCACTTTAAATTATTTTTCTACTTCAGAGTACCATCATCTACATTTTTAACAATCCAGGGATTGTAAGTTATGTGACAATGTTAGTCTTACCTTTTTAATGACTTAAACAGGCGAGACAACTCACAGTAGCAAGATGTTCTCAAAGGTTCATTCACGCACTTAGCAAAATACATACTCATTAAGTAAGGATATCCAGTTTACTAGGGAAGAATGAATCAGAGTCCACTTAACTAAGCAAACGGACTATGATATGCCCAATGTGGCTATATAAGGATATAAACACATAGTAACTTGGTAAAAAAAATGCACAGAAGTCACAGAATTAAGCAGCACCATTGTAGCTTCTCACAAGGACAACAAGCAAGGAAAGTCCAATGGCCTGATCACATGATCACAGCTTCTACTCATTTTAGCTTAGAGACTACTAAAATGGACTAAGACAGTACAACAAATTGGTTTCTCTTCATTTTTTCCCGTAAAGTTATCCTAAAACTCTACTAGTTGACTAATCGGTAACAAGATGTCCTTATTCCATTTTAGACAGATTTCAACCTCAAACAAGATTATAGAAATCAAATATCACAAACAGTAGCCAAAAACACCCATTTTCTTTCTATTTTTACTATTTTAAGACATCACCTTTTCAATGAATATCATCCAACTAGTACTAAACAGGTTTCTTATTTTTTAAAGAGTAGACTTAAACAAACATCAAATTCTATAAAACAGTAAACCTAGGCCAAAATGTGCACTTATGTCATTGTTTAAACCATTTAGAACCTCAGACTACTAAGATAGCATTATAACACAGCCAACATAGAATTTTAGGACTTAAAGGAAAACAAACACAACTTTTAAAACCCAGATGACATTCAATGGAATAGTGAACCATATTAAAAAAACAAGTATCATCATTTATTTTTTAAACATCACATCTAGATTATATTACCAAATAACTATAGAAATGACATCATAACAGCACAAAACAAGATATTTGGTCAAAAATCAATAACAGGAAAGCATTTTAGCAATACCTAACATACAAAGTATAGAAATGGCATATTTAAGCAATTAAGTGGAATAGTAAGGTTGGAATAGGTTGTTACCTTTCTTGGGGGCAACCAAAAGATCAAAGGAGGGATTAGAAATTACAAATCAAGCACCAACAAAACAGAAATCCTCTGAGATCCACCCCTTAATCAAAATACTTTAGTGTAGTTTATGTATTCTTTTTTGTACCCTGTAATATTTGTGTTGTAGTAGTAATATTGAGGTAGGAATAGCTAGAAATCAGAAATAACTCATAAACCCTAGCCCTAGTTTCTTAAACTTCAAAATTCGGATCCCTTCAAATGAACACAGTGAGGATTATTTATAGGGTTTCTAAAATCAAAAACCCCCAAACCCTAAAAATGACATATCAGTCCTCAAAAATCCCATATTTCCCCCCAAAACTCTTTTCTTTTCCTAATACTAAAATTTAAATCAGAAATAGTACCATCTACAACGGGTTTGTACCAATTCGTAATAGGCCAGCGAAAATTACGCAAAAATAGTACGAAACCAGGTCACAAAGGATAAAATTCGTACCTAAGTAATGAGACAAAAATAAAAATCATACTATATCAACAAGTCTCCTATTTATTTATTTTTATTGAATTTAATATTTTCTAAAAGGAAAAATAGTGGATTATCTCTTTTTCTAACAGATAAAAGAATCTAAAAAAAAAAATTCGATCGAACTGTCTTTTTTCTTAAAGTTCCCTTGAGGTATCAACTAATGAGAAAGATATTAGACAACCCCCCTTTCTTGACCGGAGGGGACACCAAAGGCCTCTGCCCCGATTCGTTGATCCTCAAAAAAAGAAATAAGCAAGGTTCGGGTTTAATACCGATATTTTTGCAACAAATCCAATAAATCTAAGTGTAGTGCTTGGTGTATTGATTCTATCCCTAAAAAGACTATTTCACTCCCCAACTATTTATCCAACTCCCTTTCCTTAGCGGTTCCAAATTCCTTATCTTTCTCATTCACTCTATTCTTTTAGAAATGGAAATGTACAGAGAAAACAAAAATCGAGCCGTTAAAAATCAATCTGAGCCTTACACGTTGAGCAAACAGTACAAAATGGAGGTTTGATCGATGGGAAAATCGCCACCACACCATTTCTTATCGAGGTGTGGTGGCACAAGTTGGCTAGAGCCTTTTGGCTAGCCCAAGGCATCTCACACCTCAGAAATGGTGGGGAAATACCCATTTTGATCAAAAATGGGGATAGGATGGTGGAAACTTGGCGGCACAGTGGTGGCGTAGCCCAATTGGAACCCTAGCCGCTACCCATTTCTCTCAAAGAGGAGAGATGAAAAATAATTAGGTTTAGAACGAATGAGATAAAATGAAACATAGAGGGGAGGGGGGGGGGGTGGTAATGTTTATTTTGTATAAACTTTGCCCCCTTCTTTTAAATCATAAAGGCCCCCTGAAGTTTTTAAAACAGTCTAAAATAGACCCCATATACACTTTGTAAAACTTCTTACCCAATTTAAATTAAATATTAAATTTCGTAGAAAGTCGTATTTGTCTAGAAACCTATCGTAAACTTATTTTTTACAAAAACAATATTTGGAATACGCCATTTTAAAATATGAGCTTTAATATAAACCCAATATTGGCATAGTTCCAGGTAATATTTAAAGGTGTGAAAAAACCGGTCAAAAGTAAATCGTAATTCATACGTCGTCTTAATTAACAATTTTTCCGAGTTAGAAGAAACGGGATGTGTGTTATTTATTTTTGACTTACATTTATGAAAATAAATAACTCCTAATTTCTTGTATTTGTCAATTTTCACAGAATAATAATTAAACGTCAATTTTGCAATTTTCTCGGGATTTTTAATTTTTAATGGTATCCTTACACCGTCTTGGACTCGGAAAATATGAAAATTAAAATATACGTTTTATGAGGTGAAAATTAGGTGTCATCAATTGCCCCTTCGAAGTTCAAGGATGGTAAGGCCATCCTTGAGCTACGAATTTGACAAACCTAATTTTTTCACAGAATAATAGAAATTACAGTCCTTTTTGCGCAATATTTCGGAAGTATCGCCGGTCCCAGACTTCTAGGCCTCCTACATATCTCAGGCTAAATGAGAATTCAGGCCGTTTGTAGTTCTGACTCTATGAGGACTGTGAAATAAAGATTTTCTTTAAGCTATCTCAGGATGTCCCAAGTTAACTATAGGAATATGGCTAAGCCTCGAAACCTGAGTAGCTTGCATATCCCTGGCTTTGGGAATCAGGCCAATTGTAGTTCAACTCGATAGCACGAAAAGGAATGTCCCCTTATGTAGGAACCTCTTTGGCCGTTTCCGGATAAAGACCAGAGTCGGAGGCAGTTTTTGAAAGGACTTATTAGTGTTGATGCTTGAAGTAATCTCCAACCCCTGGTGTAGAAAGCTTGACTTTCGTACACAGTTTTTGACCGGTTGCCCAACAAAGAGTTCCACGTATGCTCCACATGTGTTGAATTCATCTTTTGCTTCTAGCTCGTCTCTAAATGCTGAGTCATGCGTGTTAGTCTTTAAAATTTTAATTGTAATATGGTCATACCTGTGTGGCGTTTCGCCATTTTGTTGTCATTGTTGTCACCCTTTACTGCTACATTCATCTTTTCACTGATTTTTATTCGTGTTCTTCCTTTCTCCTGTAAGTGTGTATTTTTCTGTATATTTTCTCAAAGCAATCTACTCTGGATAATAATCACGATACTTCAACCAGTTTGTTTTCGTCGTCGTCAAATTTTTTCATCGTTCAATGATAACTTATGTTAGGATATGGGTCGGGCTATACCGCATTTCTGCGAACCTACACACCCTAAAAAATTTGGCGTCACATCATGATTGCATATCGCGATGACTGTCCAAATCTGGTGTCGCTCATCCCGTTATCCGCATACGTTGACCGCGGTATACCAGTTGGTCTAACATCACCTATAGTCAAAAAATACCTAAATGTAGATGTAACGACCCTTCCGATCATTATGAGAATTTAGGACTTCATTGGGAATTACGGGAGGGGGAGGTTCGTAGGGCGTCTTTTTGTATGTGTGCATGTTTGGTTGTCACGACCCAACCCCGTGGGCCGTGACTGGTGCCCGAGCTGGGCACCCGTACTTACCTGTTTACCAATCAACATAGTCATATCTCATTCTTGTTTAACCTATAACAATTAACACAGATTTTTTTTTCTTTTTCCGAAACAGTCGCATATATCATACACATCAGACCAAAGCATAAATACATACAAGCCGTTGAGGCTGTCGGAGCAAACCACATACGTAACCGGACAACAGCGACCCACGACCCACATATATGTCTACAGGCCTCTAACAGACATAACATAATCATATGACGGGACAGGGCCCCGCCGTACCCCTGAATATACACATACATGTACATGGCAGAAAGGTATGTACCAAAAGATGGGCTCCGGGATAAGGGAGCACTCTGGAATAGCAGAACAGGTAACCTAGACCGTCGGATCTCTTACACGAGCGTCTGTACCTGCGGGCATGAAACGCAGCCCCCGAAGAGAGAGGGTCAGTACGGAATATGTACTGAGTATGTAAGGCATAAAATACGGAAAATAGAAATGTAACCGGAACAACGGTGCAAGAGAGTAAGTGCAATAGTCAGAATACCAAGATGCTTATCTTCCGAACGTACATCATACTTACCGGTGCCATATGTTGGAAAAGTACCAAAAATGAATAAATCATCTAGAATACCGAAATGATTACTTCCCAAACACAAACCTTACGTGCTGGCGTCCTATGTCTCCATATACATATTCATACAACCAATCCATATATATATATACATATTACATACTGCCGTGGAACGTACGGCCCGATCCATATATACATACCATATTGCTGTGGAACGTACGGCCCGATCCATAATATAGAATACTCTGCCGAGGAACGTTCGGCCCGATCCATAATATAACATTTACTGCCGTGGAACGTACGGCCCGATCCATAATACCACGTACACTGCCGAGGAACGTTCGGCCCGATCCATAAGTAAAATAACGTATTGCTGCGGAAGCCCGATCCATACATATTATATACATACCGTCATATCATCTCATATCATATCATATCTTCAAACGTGCTATCACACTTACAGACTCCTTTTAGAACATTTTCCATGAAGGTTAAGGACATTAAGACTTACCAAATTCTTTTAGAAACACAATTTTCTTACTCATCTCGTTACTTAATCATGAAACGTTACAAGGTTCGATGAAATGATCGGACATACTATTACCTGAAAAGCGAGACATCGAAGGGTTCAAAGGATACTCCTAACGGATTATCTGTATCTGGATGTTCAACTCAGAATATTCGTATCAGAGTTTCTAGATACTTATTTCAGAGGATATATGCGAATCACAGCAATTAGGAATAGTAACCAAACGTTTTCCTTAATTATTGTATGGAAATGAGTCAACTAGAACAACACAAATAAGTCTCGAGGATTGTGGGCCCACCTCGGGTCAAGTCGAGGTGGCGTACACAAATCACGTACATTAAGCTTTATGGAGTCACTTGTGGAAGTCTTAGTGTCATTTGGTTCCATTTGGGCAAGTTATAGAGGTTTACACACTTGTTTCGACAAGGCATACAAAACTTAATTCAATTCTATTGAATAAAGAGGGGTCGAATTCAAACTCGGATTTCTAGGAATAGAATCGCCGCCGAGGCTCGTACCCAAGCCTAATAGGTCTAAGACATGCCAAAAGAAGGAGAAGTAAAGCCTTACATACCTTTTCCGCTTCTTACGCTACTCCAAATTCAAATCCCAAACTCTCCAAAATCTACAAATGGTCACAATTACCAAGTATTAATTATAAGCCCTTAGGAATTGAATCTTACGTTAACACCTTTCTATAGAAATTTGGGCAGCATCTCCCCTGTTTATATGCCTAGCCCGAACTTTTAATTCAGCAGCCAACAACACAACAACAATACCAACATCAATAATATCCTTTTCCATATCAACATATTTCATAAAACAGCCCACACACTGTTTTCCAACTTTTATAAGTAATTAACTCAGTATACAATTATTTAATCGCGCCTTCTTCGTAAATAAACTAGTATTAACACAAATAGGAAGAGATTCATACCTTTCTCCTTATAATATTGTTGTATCTTCCCTTTTTCACCTTAGTTTTATGCCACAACGCAGTGCCATACGATTCTGCAGTGAAAACTATACGCTATCCGGACTGAAATTGGGAAATTATACCTGGTTTGGGCTAAAATTTGGTGGTGGAAAGTTGGGAAATTTTCTGGGATTTTTGGGGTGTTTTTCGTGGGTTTTGGCTGAAAATGAGGGGGTCTCCCCCTCTTTATAATTGTTTTGGAAGCTGCCAGAAGCAGCTGGAAAAGAGTTCAGCGCGTTCGCGCTGCCTTCCGGCGCGTTCGCGCTGGCACTGTTTTTCTGCCTGGACCTTCGTTCAGTAAACCGGTCGTAACTCTTAATCCCGATATCGTATGAGGGCCCACGACCTATGGTTGGAAAGCTAATTCAATTATTTACAACTTTTATTTCTGGGGGTTTTCCCAAATTCCAAACTTATAATGCCGTTTTTTCCCCTAGAAGTCAGATCATCCGAAAATGTTTCCTTAAATTGTCCTTTTGGAGGGCTTATGCCCATTTTTGGCTTATGGGTCCTTTTTATGACTTGCTCAACTTTCCATATGCTACGCGTATGTATCTTCATATGTCCTTTTTTTAAAACTCCGACATGTGGGCCCCACTTAGCTTGCAGCCACGAGGGCTTTTCGTCAATTAACATATGAACTAATTTACACCATATGGTCTCCAAATGTCATATATATGCTGTTATTACCTTCTTATAACACAACCTTCATTCCGAACTTGATTTTCAAATTTTTGTTCAGCGCGTTCGCTCCACGTGGGCGCGCGTTCGCGCTGTATTGGCCCTTTGGCCTTCTGCGCGTTCGCGCCACTTGCTGGCGCGTTCGCGCAGACCATTTTCCTAGCTCGCCCATCCAACTTGTAATGTCCATATCTCGTTACCCCGATGTCCGATTGAGGAGCGGTTTGTTGCGTTGGAAACTAGACTTCCCGAAATTCACTTTAAAATTTTGTTTTACTTCAAAATTATTAATATACTAGAACATATCATTTCCTCCATTTAGACCAGAATTTTTGTATCAGACCTTGCCTAACTTTCTTCCAAAGCCTCGGAAGCTTAACCTCATTGATCCTGGCGTAACTTTACTCTTCATTTGGCCCATACTAGGCCATCTACAGCTTTGGTAACGCAAAATTTTCCGGGGTGTAACATTGGTGTTGTGGTTTGAGGCCTTGGATGAAATATGGGGTGATAGAGGGAAACCTGGACAGAAAGCCGACCTCACTGCCAAAAATGGACCACTGTAGTGGTACCGCTATAGCGGTGCCTCGACCGCTGCAAGCCGCCATCTATTTCTTTGGTGGCTGCTGTGGCGGAAGGCGGACCGCTATGGCTGTACCGCTATAGCAGTGCAACGACCGCCATAGCAGTCAGGCGGGAAATTTGGGGACCGCTATAGCGGGACCGCTGCAGTGACGTAGTGACCGCCACAGCGGTCGACAGGAGGCAGTAGTCGGGTTTATAATGCCTTGGTTTTATTTTTCTCATTCATAACACCCCCAACACACTTCCCAACAAACACTTAGAGAGGATTTTCAAGCTAGGGCAAGACAACCTTGCGAGGTAAGTTCCATTGCTTTTCATTCTATCATCATTTTCCCCTTTATTATTGTAATCATCGCCATGGGTCTTTAATGGTGGAATTGAAATAGAAACCCTAGAATATTAATAAACCTTCTGAACTTGATGGGTTATTATAATTATCGCTAAGCTATCATCCAAATACGTTGGTTAGTTACTATTGGTCATAAATTGAACATTTAGGGACATAAACTAAGTGATTGGAGACCTAGGGTTCTATAAAAATGGTGTCTTTGCCATGGAAAACTGGTTGTAGTAGGAATGTTTGATAGAATGTGGTATGAATTGATGATGTATGAATGTTAGGAGCATTGATAGGTTGTTTAGCACCTGGAAAATCATCCTCCCTTAGAATGGGGAGAGGGAAGGGAAATTCTTGCCTTGGTATTTGTAATTTGAGCAACGTGTCTCATTAAGCCTTATATTTTTAGACCGCGAACGTATTGAGGCCTTGAGGATATGAAAGGCTGTAGCAGAGTGACAGACATGTTCCAGTTCTACTTTGAGGTAGGTTACGGTTTACTTGAGTTAGAATTTGGTTAGTGGAATGTATGTTGTGATTTCATTTGGAGGAAGCATGCCTAGTACTCATTATATGATATTGTGTGGTTAAGCTCCTATGTGCTGTGATTGAATGTTGTGTAGGCTTCATGCCATTATTCCTGTGTGATTTAATCTGCAGTGGGTGTATTGTGATGAGAAGTTAATATAGCCTTCTCGAGGGTATTGTGACATGAAATGATGACGTGACTATGGATATTGAGATGGTAAGAAACACTGTTCTGTAAAAGGTATGAAAAGGCACATATGTGGCCTAGATTATGGGCTCGTGGTCCGAGGAGAGTTCCGAAGACGATTGGTTTATTGTTATATCCCGTGTTCGTGGTTCGTTCCGAAGAGAAGGTTGTGCTCGGGTCAGAGGAGTGTTCCAGAACGAGTGGTACATGGACACCATGGGTCTCCTGCAGGTCATGACTACTGAGCTATGGCATCAGATAGCATGTGTGTACAGCGAGTGGGGTTATAGTGGTAAATTTATCTCCGTTGTGTATGACGTGTTAGTTATTCTGTAAATTTGGTGATTTGTTGTGATTGTCCGTGGTGGACTTGTTGGATGCATTGATATTCGTGTATGATTGACTGGCTTGTTTATTTTATTGATTTCATAAGATATGCATGATACTAATCTTAGTTAGCCTATGACACTTACCGGTACATAGTGTTTGTACTGATACGACCTTGCTGCATTCTTTGAGTGCAGATTTTGTTAAAGAGACTGCTATTCGTCCTCAAATCTAGCGTGGAGGATAATTGCTGACAGATTTTAGGGTGAGCTTCTTCCCATGCAAGGCCGCCCGAAGATCTTCTACTTAAGATGTCTTTTCTTATTCTGGACATTATGGATATTTATTAGGCAGATTTCAGTTCTTAGACATGTTTTGGCTTAGAGCCCTGTACAATGACTTTCGGATTTTTGGGGAATTTGTAATAGGTAGACTTCCGCACTTGTTTCAGTATATTATGGCATGACTTACTCAGTTTATTTGATGCGTGAATGCGTATAATCGTTTGACTTGTTTAATATAAAATAAGACTTAGATGAATAGAGATCTTGTGTGTTGGTTCGCCCACTAGGATTTAGTTGGGTGCCAGTCATGGTGGGTCGGGTCGTGACAAAGTTAGTATCAGAGCTTTGGGTTCGTCGATCTCATCGCACCAGGACATGTCTAGCAGAGTCTTGTAGATCAGTACGGAGACGTGTGTACTTAACTTCAAGAGGGTGCCGGACACTAGGAAAACTCCCTTTTCTTTCTTCTTTCGTGCTACTTGATTCCAATTAGTATCTGCTGATTCAAATTGGTATCTGACTATCCTTCATTCTCTCGCAGATGGCGAGAACACGAACGACAGCAGCTAGAGGTAGAGGTGGAGGCAGAGGGACGGCCCCAGCTGGGGGTGGCCTCCCAGTGGTTGACCCCGTGCCTCCAGTGGTACCTAACAAGGCAGTTGGAGTTGCAGCCGCACCTGTCTAGCCAGCAGCAATACCAGTTCCACCAGGAGCTGTAGCTGCTCAGGGTGTACCAGACGCGATGGCACAAGTGCTGAATCTGTTACGTGGGTTAGCACAGACCGGAGCCATACCAGTGGGTCTAGCAGGTAGGGGTACAAGGGCATCAGCTCCATATTCGAACAGAGCACAGGCTCTGGGGGTTCAGCACGCAGCAGCGGTGGCGCCTCGCTTGGTTGAGGTTCCGAGTTTTGAGGTCTTCCCGATGCCTGTTGCAGGGCCAGTGATGACTGGTGAAGAGCATGATATATTTTGGAGGTTCACAAAAATGAAGCCTCCTATGTTTTATGGTACTGAGTCGGAGGACGCATATGAGTTCATCATCGACTGTCATAAGCGGCTCCATAAGATGGGGGTCGTGGATAAGTATGGGGTAGAGTTTGTGACGTTCCAGTTCTTGGGTGATGCCAAGCTTTGGTGGAGGGATTATGTGGAATGTAGGCCAGCTGGGTTTCCTCCGTTGACTTGGGTCCAGTTTTACTCTGTGTTTTTGGACAAGTACGTTCCGCGTACTCTAAGGGACCGAAGGAAGGATGAGTTTGCTACTATTGGTCAGGGGAACTCGTCAGTTGCTGTGTATGAGTCCTGTTTTCACTCCCTATCTCGATATGCTATTCAGTTGCTACCCACGGAGGGGGAGAGGATACGGCAGTTTGTGAAGGGGTTGAACACTGGGCTTCAGTTATCGACTCTTCAGCTTGTAGCCACTGGGCTTCATTCCAGAAGGTTGTGGAGCACGTCCGTACTGTTGAGGGTATTAGGCAGGAGAATCAGGCGAAGCATGTAGAGAAGCAGGCCCGTAGGGGTGGGATATTCAGTAACTCATTCTCGAGGGGTTAGAGTTCACAGGTTTATTCAGGGTGTCCGGTTCAGTCCACGATACAAGTGTCAGCTGGGGGCCTATTAGGGGCAAATTATCAGGCTTCCGGTCAACATGGAGGCTATACCACTTCATCATCTTCTGATCAGCAGCCTACGCTGGACCGTGCTTGCTTCGAGTGTGGTGAGATAGGGCATATTAAGAGATATTGCCCCAGATTTAGACAGAGTGGGCAGGGGACTCAGAATCAGGCTCCTCGAGCTATATATGCACCAGATCGAGGGGGTAAGAATCGTGCACCGGCAGGGCGGGGCGGCCACACCGTGGGTAAGGGTGATGCCCAGCCTAACCGAGGCGGTCCTCAAGCAGGTAGAGGAAGACAGCAGCCCGGCAGCGGCGGGGCTCAGACTGATAATGGAAATCGCGGTGGTACGCAGGCGACAGGGTGCGCGGTCATTTGTATGCCTTCCCAGGTAGACCCGAGGCTGAGGCCTCTGATGCAGTTATCACAGGTACTACCTCCGTTTACGACCGTATGGCTTCTGTTTTGTTTGATCCGGGTTCTAATATTTCCTATGTATCTACCTATTTTGCTGTGGGTCTGGATATGATGTGTGATACTCTTGATACTCCTATTTTTGTGTCTACTCCTATTGGGGATTCTGTGGTAGTGGATAGCGTCTACCCTGCGTGTGCAATTTCTTTTATGGGGTATAGTACTTGGGCAGATTTGATGATTTTAGACATGGTAGATTTCGATGTCATTTTGGGTATGAGTTGGTTGTCCCCGCATTATGCTATACTTGACTGTCATTCTAAGACTGTCACACTAGCCATGCCCGGGGCACCTAGACTTGAGTGGAAGGGTAACCTTAGTCCCCTCCCTAAGAAAGTAATATCCTATGTTCGTGCTAGGAAGCTAGTAGAGAAGGGTCATTTAGCTTATCTGGCACATATCCGTGATACCAGTGCAGATACTCCATCCCTCGATTCGGTTCCAGTGGTACGCGAGTTTGCGGATGTGTTCCCCGCGGACTTTCCTTGTATGCCACCGGATCGTGATATTGACTTCAGGATTGACTTAGACCCAGGGATTCGTCCTATCTCTATTCCACCTTATAGGATGGCACCAGCAAAACTCAGGGAACTGAAGGAACAGTTCCAAGATCTTCTGAGTAAGGGGTTTATTCGCCCGAGTGCCTCTTCGTGGGGTGCTCCTGTGTTGTTTGTTAAGAAGAAGGATGGGTCTATGCATATGTCCATTAATTACCGACAGTTGAATAAGGTAACTATCTGAAACAAGTATCCTATCCCGCATATTGGTGACTTGTTTGATCAGTTTCAGGGAGCTTCGGTGTTCTTAAAAATTGACCTAAGGTCAGGGTACCATTAGTTGAAGATTCAAGCGGAGGATATTCCTATAACTGCTTTTCGAACCAGGTATGGGCACTATGAATTCTTGGTTATGTCTTTTGGGCTTACAAATGCCCCAGCTGCGTTCATGGATTTGATGAACAGTGTGTTTAAGCCCTACCTAGACTCATTTGTTATAGTGTTCATTGATGATATCCTGGTGTACTCTAGGAGTAAGGAAGAGCATGAGAAACATTTGAGAATTGCTCTTGGAGTATTGCGGGAGAAGAAATTGTATGCAAAATTATCCAAGTGTGAATTCTGGTTGTCTTATGGGTATTTCTCGGGGCATTTTATTTCGAAAGAGGGTAGTATGGTGGATCCTTAGAAAATTCAGGCAGTCAAGGAATGGGCTAGGCCCACAACAGTGACCGAGATCCATAGTTTTGTGGGTCTGGCTAGCTACTATCGTCGGTTTGTGAAAGGGTTTACTGCGATTACTTCTTATATGACCCGGTTGACTCATAAGGAGGTACCGTTTCGGTGGTCCGACGAGTGTGAGGAGAGCTTTCAAAAGCTAAAAACATTGTTGACTACCGCACCGATTATGGAATTGCCCGTTAAGGGCAAGGATTTTGTTGTTTATTGTGATGCTTCACATTCTGGTTTGGGTGCCGTTTTGATGCAGGAAAAGAAGGTGATTGCTTATACTTCTCGACAGTTGAAGGTACATGAGAAGAACTATCCTACTAATGATCTAGAGTTGGAAGCAGTGGTGTTTGCATTGAAAATCTTGAGGCACTACTTGTATGGTGTCCATTGTGAAGTGTACACAGACCATCGCAGTTTGCAACATGTGTTCACTCAGAAAGATCTGAACTCTAGACAGTGGAGGTGGATGGAACTGCTAAAGGACTGTGACATCACCATCTTGTATCACCCTGGCAAGGCTAATGTGGTAGCTGATGCATTGAGCCGGAAGTTGGCTAGTATGGGAAGTCTGGCTCGTTTAATTTCTTCTAAACATCCGTTGGCTAGAGAGGTGCAGACTCTGGCTAATAGTTTTATGAGACTGGATATCTCTAACACAGGCAAGGTGTTGTCTTTTGTTGAGGCTTGGTCATCATTTTTAGAGCAGATTAAGGCTAAGTAGTTCGAGGATTCTAAGCTATGTAAAATACGAGATAAAGTGTTGCGTGGTAAGGCCAAGGAGGCCATGATTGATGAGGAGGGCATGTTGCGAATCAAAGGGCGAGTGTGTGTTCCATGTGTGGGCGACTTGATTAAGAACATTCTGACAGAGGCTCATAGTTCGAGGCATTCTATCCACCCTGGTGTCACTAAGATGTATCTTGATTTGAGGCAACATTACTGGTGGACTAGGATGAAGCGGGATATTGTAGAGTTCGTTGCGCAATGCCTAAATTGCCAAAAGATGAAGTATGAACATCAAAACTCTGGGGGTACATTGTAGAGAATGCCCATTCCTGAATGGAAGTGGGAAAAAATAGCCATGGATTTCGTAGTGGGTCTTCCGAAGACACTAGGGAATTTTTACTCTATTTGTGTTATTGTTGATAGGTTGACTAAGTCTACTCACTTTATTCCAGTGAAGATAACTTATGATGCAGAGAAGTTGGCTAAAGTTTACATTCGAGAGGTACTTAGACTCCATGGGGTTCCTATCTCCATCGTCTCCGACAGGGGTACCACGTTCACATCCAGGTTTTGGAAGTGTTTGCATGACAAATTGTGTACGAGGTTAGATCTTAGCACAGCCTTCCATCCTCAGACTGACGGGCCGTCTGAGAGGACTATTCACGTTCTAGAGGATATGCTTCGTGCGTGTGTGATAGATTTCAGCGGGCATTGGGATCAGTTCTTGCCCTTAGCCGAATTTGCTTACAATAATAGCTATCACTCGAGTATTGATATGGCTCCGTTTGAGGCGTTGTATGGGAGGAGGTGTAGATCTCCTATTGGATGGTTCGATGCGTTTGAGGTGAGGACTTGGGGCACTGATCTTCTGAGAGAGTACCTAGAGAAGGTGAAGGTGATTCAAGCCAAGTTTTTGGCAGCGTAGAATAGATAGAAGGAGTATGCGGACCGCAAGGTCTGAGATCTTGAGTTTGAGGAAGGAGAGCAAGTGTTGTTGAAGGTCTCATCCATGAAGGGTGTGATGAGGTTTGGAAAGAAGGGCAAGCTTAGCCCGAGGTCAATTGGTCCGTTTGAGATTCCCAAACGCGTGGGAGGGGTGGCTTACGAGTTGGGTTTACCTTCGGGGTTATCAGGCATTCATCTGGTGTTCCATGTGTCGAAGTTGAAGAGGTACCACGACGATGGTTCCTATATCATCCATTGGGATTCAGTTTTGTTAGATGAAAATTTGTCGTATGAGGAAGAGCCTATTGCTATATTAGACAAGGATATCTGCAAGTTTAGGTCCAAGGAAATATCCTCCGTAAACGTTCAATGGGAGAATCGACCAGTGGAAGAAGCTACTTAGGAAACAGAGGCGGATATGCGTAGCAAATACCCTCAGCTTTTCACCGAGTCAGGTAACTCCTCCCTAGATTCTCATTCTTGTCCGCTCGGGGATGAACAGTGTCTTAATTGGTATCTGGTGTAATGACCCTTCCAGTCGTTATGGGAATTGAGGAATCCATTGGGAATTTAGAGGCCGCGGGGGGGAGGGGGGGGGGGGAATTCGTAGGGCATCTTTTTGTATGTGTGCATGTTTGGTGATGTGTTTTGAGGCCTTGGATGAAATTTGGGGTGATAGAGGGAAAACTGGACAGAAAGCTGACCTCACTGCCCAAAATGGACCACTGCAGCAGTAGAATTACTGCTGCGGCGGTACCGCTATAGCGGTGCCTCGACCGCTGCAAGCGGCCATCCATTTCTTTGGTGGCCGCTGTGGCGGAAGTCGGACCGCTATGGCGGTACCGCTATAGCGGGGAAACGACCGCCATAGCGGTCAGGCGGGAAAGTTAGGGACCGCTATAGTGTGACCGCTGCAGCGGCATAGTGACCGCTGTAGCGGCGTAGTGACCGCCGCAGTGGTCGACGGGAGGCAGTAGACTAGTTTTTAATGCCTTGGTTTTATTTTCTCATTCATAACACCCCAACACACTTCCCAACAAACACTTAGACAGAATTTTCAAGCCATGGCAAGACAACCTTGCGAGGTAAGTTCCATTACTTTTTATTCTATCATCCTTTTCCCCTTCATTATTGTAATCATCTCCATGGGTCTTTAATGGTGGAATTGAAATAGAAACCCTAGAATATTAATAAACGTTCTAAACTTGATGGGTTATGGTTATTATCGCTTAGTTATCATCTAAATAGGTTGGTTATTTGCTATTGGTCATAAATTGAACATTTAGAGTCATAAACTAAGTGATTGGAGACCTAGGGTTCAATAAAAATGGTGTCTTTGCCATGGAAAACTAGTTGTAATAGGAATGTTTGATAGAATGTGGTATAAATTGATGATGTATGAATGTTTGGAGCTTTGATAGGTTGTTTATCACCTAGAAAATCATTCCACCTTAGAATGGGGAGAGGGAAAGGAAATTCTTGCTTTGGTATTTGCAATTTGAGCAATATGTCTCATTAAGCCTTCTATTTTTAGACCGCGAACGTATTGAGGCCTTGAGGAAAGGAAAGCCTGTAGCAGAGTGACAGACATTGTTCCAGCTCTACTTTGAGGTAGGTTACGGTTTACTTGAGTTAGACTTTGGTTCGTTGAATATATCTTGTGGTTTCATTTGGAGGAAGCATGCCTAGTACTCATTACATGATATTGTGTGGTTAAGCTCCTATGAGTTGTGATTGAATGTTGTGTAGGCATCATGCCATTATTCCGGTGTGATTTAATCTGTAGTGGGTGTATTGTGATGAGAAGTTAATATAGCCTTCTCGAGGGTATTGTGACATGAAATGATGAGGTAAATATGGATATTGAAAAGGTAAGAAACACTGTTCTGTAAAAGGTATGACAAGGCACATATGTGGCCTAGATTATGGGTTCGTGGTCCAAGGAGAGTTCCGGAGATGAGATGTTTATAGTTATATCCCGCATCTGAGGCTCGTTCCGTAGCGGAGGTTGTGCTCGGGTCCGAGGAGTGTTCTAGAACGAGTGGTACATGGAAATCATGGGTCCCCTGCAGGTCATGACTACTGAGCTATGACATCACATAGCATGTGCGTACAACGAGTGGGGTTATAGTGGTAAATTTATCTCTGTTGTGTTTGACATATTTGTGATTCTTGGCAATTTGGTGATTGTCCGTGGTGGACTTGTTGTGATGCATTGATATTCGTGTATGATTGACTCGCTTTTTTATTTTATTGATTTCATAAGATATGCATGATACTAATCTTTGTCGGCCTATGATGCTTACCGGTACATAGTGTTTGTGCTGATACTACCTTGTTGCATTCTTTGAGTGCATATTTTGATATAAAGACCGCTACTCGTCCTCACATCTAGCGTGGAGAATAATTGCTGACAGATTTTGGGGTGAGCTTCTTCTCATGCCAGGCCGCCTGAAGATCTTCTACTTAAGACGTCTTTTCTTATTCTGGAAATTATGGATATTTATCAGGCAGATTTCAGTTCTTAGACATGTTTTGGGTTATAGTCCTGTACGATGACTTTCAGATTGTGGGGAATTTGTAATAGTTAGACTTCCACACTTGTTTCTGTATTTTATGGCATGACTTACTCAGTTTATTTGATTCGTGAATGAGTATAATCGTTTGACTTATTTAATATAAAATCAGACTTAGATGAATAGAGATCTTTATTGCTGGTTCTCCCACGAGGATTTAGTTGGCTGCCAGTCATGGAGGGTCGGGTCGTGACAGTAGACTGCTTATCAGAGTGCGGGATCATATTTCTCTCATGATGACTGCTACCCCCTGTGTCCAGAATTACAACATGTAGTCAGAATTCTCAATTTGACTACGACACATTCAAAGGCGAAGCCTTTTCTCATGACTACCACTATCCCTGAACCATGATTTTGTTAACTTGAAATAGACTGCAATAGCGACCGCAAATCTTGACGTAGGAATCACATTCGTATTTCAACGATTGCAGACATCAAACTCGGAATTACGCTACCTATTTTTGGCTATATATATGGATAGAGACTCAGCCCCTTCGGCACGTAGTCTCTTAATACATATCGTCATTTTGAGGAATGAAGCTTACCTCGGTGGCAAGACATACACCTTCCTTTTTCGACTCCGAGGAAGAATACCCGCCCGTCGACAGGATTTTCATCTTCCAAAAGGACTAGAATCGATTGTGAGTAACGGCATACAATCCCGCTATCAACGAGTCATTTTAAATTTTTGAGTTTTTCGACGTCCACTCAGCCAGTGTACCTGCAAGCCATGCGACGTCTAGGCCGGGGTCTCAATACCTTGATTCAGAAACTGTTTCTAGTAGAAACCCGACTTCTGATATCGTGATTATATCTTCCAGTAGTCTTTTAAAGTTTTTCTTTTGTAAAATCATTGTGCTCTGCAAAAATTGACAAACTTCTCAGTGTAAGGGAAACTTTACTTGGGACGGACTTCGTTACCATTTTGCGCACCCTTTGTGCTGCCACCCTTGGAACTTTTCTTCGTTTTGCTTGTCATCGCTACCCTGTTTTGAACATTCTAGCAATGTGTTATTGTAAAACATCCATGCTTGTTTGTTCCTGCATCCGCAGAAAAATTTGTCAGTTTCCTATATGGTCGATCGCCTTTCCTACGTATGGACTTTTTCCACCTCATATCTCGGTAGGAAAGGATGCTCATTTTCCTTAAAATCTTTTATTGTTCTGGTAGAACTTTTTAGGAAAGTTTTTGTGCGATGACTTTCTTCTGAAAATATATGCATATGTATTTTGAAAAATAATATTTTATATACGCCCTTTTAATGTCATGACATTGGTTACTTAACAAAGTCTTCCACCTCTTTCCTCCTTGATCACGACTTGTGAAATTTTCGAATCCCTTTCGAAAATTTTGCCCTAGTTTGTGATTTTGTACCAACTTGAGTCTCGTTGTGTCAAAGGAATTTTTGAGACCCTCTAAAAATTTTTGCCCCAGTGCAAGTGTGTACTTTTCATTTCTTGATTTCTCTGCGCTTGAGGAATTTTTTGAGATCTTTCTCAAAACATTCTGCCCCAGTTTTCTTGTGGGGTTACCTTTATCCTTCTATTTCTGAATCATTTCTGAAGTTTCCTAAGGTTTATTGAGAATTTTGTTTGGAATGACCGAGCTCAGGAGAGCGCCTACGTATTCCGTTTTACGAATCAGGTCGAAACGTAGTTCAAGGTAAGCATATTGGATTTTTTTTTGTGAGACCGAACTCAAACGAGCGCCTACGTATCCCAAATGGGAATCAGGTCATAACATAGTTCAAAATACATAATTTTGGAATTTTTGAGTTAAAAAGACCGAGCTTGAAAAAGCTCCTACGTATCCCCTTATAAGTACAGGGAATCAGGTCTTTGCGTAGTTCGTACACAATTTTGGATTTGATTTTCTAGAACATATGCCAAATTACACATAAAGGGAATGCAACTAAAGAACATCTAAACTAAGGAAACTCTGAATCTTCGAAGTCATCCTCTTCTTCACACGTAGTATCTTTTGATGGCATCTGAATTTATTGCTTTTGGCCACTCTTGACCATCCATTTCAGCAAGCACTATGGCTTCCCCTGACAGCACTTTTCGGACCATATAGGGCCATTGCTAGTTTGGTGTGAACTTCCATTTGTATTCTTCCTGATTAGGGAATATTCGTTTGAGTACCAATTGCCCAATTTGAAACACCGTAATTTTCACACGCTTGTTGAAAGCACGCGCCATCCTTTGCTGGTACAGTTGACCATAGCAAACAATGATCATCCTCTTTTCATCTATCAGAGCCACCTACTCATACCTTTTACGGATCCAATCCGCATCGTCCAACTCATCTTCTTGTTTTATCCAAAGTGAAGGGATTTCTACTTCGGCTGGTACCATTGCTTCGGTGCCATACACCAACAAGTATAGAGTGGTTCCAGTCAAGGTCCTTGCGGTAGTACGATATCCCAGCAATGCATAACACAATTGTTCATGCCAATCTTTGTAGTTATCAATCATATTTTGGAGGATTTTCTTGATGTTTTTGTTGGTGGCTTCTCCAGCCCCATTCATTTGTGGTCGATATACGGTTGAATTCCGGTGGGTGATCTGGAACTGCGCACACATGTCTCTCATCAAGTGGCTATTAAATTTAGCCCCATTGTCTGTTATGATTGATTCTGGGAAGCCAAATCGGCACATGATGTTATTGCGCACAAAGTCCTTGACCACTTTCGTTGTCACTGATGAATAGGATGCTGCTTCCACCAACTTGGTGAAGTAGTCTATGGGACGGCAATTACTCACCCAGCATTTTATAGCTTGGCAAATAGACTTATCCTCGATTCCGGCAGAGGGGTGAATGCTCTCATAGGTTTCCTTTGGGGCGCCTCATAGTTTGCTGGTAGAGGATGATTTGGAAAGTCTAGTTTTATGAAGCTTGGTTATTAGGTGCAGGGATTCGATAATTTGGTCGTGGAGTTTGTTTGTTTGGTGCTGGTATTTGATAGTTTAGTTATGCGGCTTGGTAGCCGAGTTCTGCGCAGCACACAGTCATTAGGCTATATTGGGGTGAGGTGATTGTGTAGTTGGTTGGTGGAAGTGATTGGTAGTTATCTGGATTATTGTGGATTATTTCATTTCCTTGGTGGTTTGGGCTAGTAGTTCTAGAAACACAGACGATGTCTTCTCTTTTCTTTTTTCCACTCCTGGTGCCTGATGCACCTGATCTATGTAGTACACTAACAATCCTGCAAGTTTTAAGGCCGTCTTCGATATCTTCCCCCATAGCAGCTATATCTGCGAAGGAACTCCCTTCAATGGTTATCATTTTGTCAAACCAATAGGCTTCTTGGTATCGTATGAATGCAGCTACTAGCTCAGCTTCAGTCATAGGAGGCTGTATACGTGCCGCTTCATCTCTCCAGCGACTAGCATACTCTCAGTAAGTTTCAGTTGATTTCTGATGAATTTTCTCCAACGAGAAGATATCTGGTATGTTTTCCACATTGAAGATGAACCTTTCCATGAACGAACTCGCCATTTCTTCCTATGTTTTCCACCGGCTAATATGTTGAGAAATGAACCATTCCATAGCTGTCCTTGACAGACTTCAACTAAACAACCGCATAAGTAGGGCTTCATTTTCGCCACTTCCAACCAGCTGATCGCAGTAAGCCCTTAAGTGGGCTCTAAGGTTCCCCGACCCGTTAAAATGATCAAATTTGGGAATCTTAAAGCCTTCAGGCAGGCCTAAATCCGAATGGATGCACAGATCATACTACCTCAACCCTTCTTTCTTTTTGGAGCCATGCTCCAGCTCGGCAATCTTCTTGCCCATTTCTTTCTTTATTTTGTCTATCCTTGCTTCAAAGAACATTTCCATAATTTCCAATTCTGGCAGAGAATCAATATGGGTGACATGCTCTTGAAAAGTGACATTTTGTTGTACGGGATGAGTCACCGGAACTCCTGTTGCCCGAGGGGCTTGATAAGAATTTGTGTTTGTTGCGTGAATCGGTGTTTGAAATGCCAGCGTATGGTGGGAGGAGCTCTCCACATGGGTGGTATTTTGGCGTAGTGGAGTCCGGAAGGTGGCCCCAATTTGGGTTTGAGGAAGGTGATCGGGAATTGGTAAATCCAAATTTTGGAAAGTGGGTGGAGGTCTCCTAGCCTCAGTACTAATATTGTTTTCTTTCTCGGCCTTTAGGCGGTCCGCCTCTTCTCTGGCCTCAGCCAATTGTCTCATCAGTAGACTGACAGCCTCTTCCAGAGGCATTCCGGCTATGTCCGCGGTTGGGGTACCTTCTACTAAAGCATTTATGTTTGGTGGTGAACTTTCAAGCATGTTTTCTTCTTGAGGGTTTATTGAGGGTTTAAGGACGCTGCGACAGCTTTTGATCGAGTGACTGGTGCCAGCGAATCAACTTAGAGACCTTACAACCCTTGGAGTGTTTCATGCCTCTCGGTAACCTGTATGCCATTTGCACACTCTATGAATCAAATGAAATTTTCTCATCAATAACATTACATGGTTCTACCGTTCCAGTCCATATTCTAAGATCTTCAGCCTTATGCGTCACTCTTCGATTTCTTTAAAGGACTTCAACTTTACTGTCTAGTTATTTTTTTTAATCCCAATATTTGGAGTTGGCTATCAAGTATGGCGCTGGAGTTTTCTCAGAGAGTAGTTGTACATAGCTACTCTGCAGTCTGACCCTCATTAACTGGTATGACTCTGAAAGAATTTTTGGTTTGACATATAAATCTTGGGGCGCTGACTATAGGTCTAAAAAGGGCTTTAAGTCATTGGCTTGCGTATAATCTGTAAGGCTCAATATATCAAAGGCTAAGCTTGCTCTTCTTTCTAAATTTCATTGCGTTCTTCTATGATGGTACTTCCCAGAGTACTTAGTCTGATATAGGCGGGGGAACTCTTGTCGATTCTGGGAATCCTAGATCCTTCTACTATTTTCTATTAATAAATAAATCTTGTCCCATCCTTGTATAGATTTATCTGAATACCAAAATATTGATCTCAATAAGCGTTAGGGGTCGTCTCGGTTACCTTTGAAATCGGTCACGCAAACTTGTAGCGTATCCTTAAGTATCTCATGGTATGCTCAGCTTAAGCAAGACTTATCTAGAGTCTTCAAATCATTCTGGAGTGAGCTATAATTTGTGCTTCCCTAATATGAATGACAGACATAAGCAATGGACACATCATACTATTCCCCCTGACATAAGATTTACGTAGTCCCCTGCTGTACAAGTAGTCCTCATTGACAGGAAATAGGATAATTCCATAGGCCTACTGGTAATTTCCCTGACTGAATTAAACTTCCGCGGTAACATAGTCATCTGTACTTATGATTTCTTGTCTCTGAATTGGAATTTCAATAACTTGCCATAATTTACTGAACTTCTGTTATCTCACTTTCGTTGCATTATGAAGTTTTCTATGTCTTTCCTTATTCCCTTCTTAGTAGTATCAATGTATATCCTTGCTGTTCTCAACTGCCTAGCATAGCGAGGCAATAAGCTTTTCCTTTCATCAGTCGTCAGTCTGATCATGTTGGATAATCTTCTTCAGTATAATTCCAGTCCATAAGATGTATAAAGGTAGCTCCTCCCTTAAGGATCCGTAATCCTATAATGAGCTGACATCAAATTCAACGAACTATTTTTCCTGGACTTAATAAGGCTATACCCCAGATAGATGCCATGATCTAAGTTTACTAATCAATTCTGATACTGACGAACTGCTGAAGTCACCAGTCCTCAACATTTCCTCTTTATCTTAATATAAACTAAGTTACTCTTGATCTGTGGCTCAAACATTAGCGACTTTCTTTGCTTCCCTTGACTTCCCAATCATTGGAGTCTTTCCGTCATTGGAGTCTTTCCATCATTCTATTTATTGACCTTGTCGTAAACTTGACCATCTTTTCTTTAGGGTGCGCTACAACCTCTTAGGGTACTTATATAGTTAATATTGACGCTACCCCAAATATATCCTTTCTTGTGCACATAACTATAACTAGCTTAAGAGCATGGGTCGAGTGATTCTTCTTGTACCTTTACAGCGATCCTGAGGCATGAGCTATAATCTCACCACACTGTATCAATCCATAACTTAGCTCAATGCTTGAATCATCATAACGCGTGATATGGATATCCGGTCCCTTTAGGAATGTTAACTTGATGCTGAAACTTCACTTGTTACTCATCTTCTGGAAACTTAGGCATACAATTATCAGTTCTCTGGAGTCTGGCTGTTTCCTTGGCCAGTTTAATAGTTGGACAAAACGTGGAAAAAACAATCCTTCACTAGATTCCAATAATAACTTGCTATGTCCAAGAAATCACCGACTTCTATGAGTTTTCTAACCCTTGGGCA
This sequence comes from Lycium barbarum, assembly GCF_019175385.1. Taxonomy (NCBI): domain Eukaryota; kingdom Viridiplantae; phylum Streptophyta; class Magnoliopsida; order Solanales; family Solanaceae; genus Lycium; species Lycium barbarum. The sequence goes on from NC_083348.1 coordinate 25,701,871, forward strand.
ATTCTGTATAGCTTTAACTCTCTTTAATTCTAACCTTAGAAGAACTATACCGTTTGATTTGGAAAAACTTCTGAGCCGACAATTCTTGATCCCAAGAACTATAGGTCTGCACATAATGAACAACATGCTCTGACTTTGAGCAAGAGTAACCCCAAGATCTTCTCGAATGGAGACGAAGTGAAATGAGGGAAAGGTACCTGAGTTGGTAAAGAGCTTGGGATATCTCGCACGCATATCGGCCTCGGTCTCCCATGTGGCCTCCTCAAATGGACGGTTCTTCCACGGCACCTTAACTGAATCTATCTCTTTTTACTTAAACTTCCTCACTTACCTATCCAAGATCACTACTGGCTCCTCTTTGAAGGACAGATTCTCATCGAACAATGCTGAGTCCCAATGGATGATATAAGAGCAGTCGAAATGGTATTTCTTCTATATAGACATGTGAAATACCGGATGAACACCTGATAAACCCGGTGGCAAGGCTAACTCATATTCCACCGGAACAACACAACGAAGAATCTCAAAACGACCGATGAACCACAGCCTCAACTCGCCTTTCTTCCCAGATCGCATCACACCCTTTATAGGTGAAACCTTCAATAGAAGTTGATCACCTACAATGAACTCCAAATCCCGAAACGTCCGATCCGCATACTCTTTTTGCCTACTCTGAGCCGCAAGAAGCTTTCCTGAATCAACTTCACCTTATCCAAGGACTCTCTCAACAAATTGGTACCCCGAGGTCTCACCTCAAAAGCATTAAGCCATCCAATCAGAGAACGACATCTCCTACCGTATAACACCTTAAATGAAGCCATATCTATGCTCGAGTGATAACTGTTGATGTATGCGAACTTAGCCATAGGTAAGAGTTGGTCCCAATAGTCATCAAAGTCAATAACAAAGGCCTGCATTATATCCTCTAAAACCAGAATAGTCCTCTCGAACTGACAATCGATCTGCGGGTGGAAAGCGGTACTAAGGTCCATCTGAGTACCCAATTCCTTCTGCAAAGTCCTTTAGAACTAGGAAGTGAACTGAGTTCCTGTATCTTGTATGATGGAAATGGGCACACCATGCAATGTGATGAACTCTCTAATGTAGATCTTGGCAAACCTCTCTGCGTTGTAGGTAGTTGGAATGATGTTACACCTCATAAAATTATTCCGCATTTAGGTCATAAGTAAACTAACGTATGGCTGGAGAGGCATGGAACTCCTATAAGGCTAAGGAATACTGTCACGACCCAACCCCGTAGGCCGTGACTAGTGCCCGATCTGGGCACCCAAACCCATCTATCAAATACATTCAAATATATAGCAGAAGCCGACAAGGCTATATTCCAAATTTAGATAATTTCCAGAAAAATTTCGGCAGAGTCTTCTTTGTTTTTCGGACTATCCAGAATAACCCTGTACACATCAAACACCAACAAAGGCCACATAGGGCTAGCAAAGCAACGTATAAACATATGCGGACCGGCCGCCTCGGCGTATGGGATCGCCCAAACAACATATACACATATCCATATAGAAAGACCCTAACCCACAGACATGTCCACAGACCTCTAAACTGACCGAAAGAATCATATGACGGGACAGGGCCCTGCCGTACCCAAATAGTCAGATATACAGAAATATATACATAGCAAAAGATATATGTACCAAAAGTGGACTCCGAATCAAAGGGAGTACTCCGAAATAGCAGAAAGTGGAGCCTACAGTGGTGGATCACCGGCATCTGTACCTGCGGGCATGAAACGCAGCCCCCGAAGAAAGGGGGTCAGTACGAAAGATGTACTGAGTATGTAAAGCATGGAGTACAGAAATATAGGCCACAACTGAAAGCAAACAGGATACAAAGGAGGGAAATGCCGAACAGTATATCAAAATGTGTATCAAAATCATATATACATAATGCAAACAAAATCATGCAAAGCTCAGGAACGTGGTCACCACTCCGACGCTGGTGCCACACAGCATAACACCAGAAGGTTCAAATCTCCGTACATCCCCGAGCACACATACCATCATACATATCACCAGCCATATCACAGCATAACACCAAACGGAACCCGGCCCTATGGCGAGGTCTCGGGAACCGTAACACAGCATACGGCCGAATTTATCATAGCGCGCACGAATCATAACCGGCCCGGGAACCGGTGAATGAAGTCATAATAAGGGCACGAGCGGAGTCGTGAGCAAACGATGCAGTTTTTATATCAAATATTCTTTCAAAACTTGATAAAATCATAAGTCAATTCATTAGTCAAGGTAGTCGAATAATTAGTTAGTACGGAAGTTCGTTTCACAAAAACGTTCCCAAAGTGGTACTTATGACCCAAAATATAGTTTAGTACATCGTGGCAATCAAAACAATTATTTTATAATAGACAATTTCATAACAAAGATCCCTTATCACAATTTTGCAAAAAGAGAGCCTAATAGGGCAAACGAAGGCATCTCGGGGTTAGCGGGCCCACCTCGGGTCAAGTCGAGGTGGCGGACATGAATCACGGACATTTGGGGTCTATGGGATCATACATAAAGGTTTCGAAGTAATCCGACTACGTTTGCATAAGTTTCAGACGTTTGGTTACTTTCTAGCTTAAATAGGGTCTTTAGGCTTCAATAGAATTGAATGAATAGTAGCCATTTTCTAACTCGGATTTCGAGGAGCAGAATCGCTCCCGGGGTTCCGATATCAACCTAACATACTAAGACATGCCAAAAGAAGGAGTGGGGAGCCTTACATACCTTATAACCGTCTTATGCTCACCCAAAACTCAGATCCCGTTTCGTCCAGAATCTGCAAATGATCAAAGTTACCAATTAGAGATTTCAAAACTTAAGAATTCCCTTAACTTCATTTTTGTCTACCGAAATTTCGGCAGCATTTCCCCTATATATATAACATCCCCGAGACTTAGCTCGGCTTAACATACATCAGCAACAACAACCCACAATATCACAACATCATAAATTATAGCAAAATCACTCCAATGTCAACATTCTTCCTTTCTACACAAATTAACAACTTTCATCCAAACCTCACAATATCAAATTAACATCCACATTAACATACTCATTTACTCGTTCAAAGTTATTCAAACACATTCCAATAATGTTCCGGGCAATATACTTAAGTCCAAGGGATTAGTCACTTTCTATATTTCATCCGAAACGTCAACAACTACGACGAACATACTAACTCGCATTGTTTCATCCCACATTCATTAGCAACAACCATAATTCACATTTAAAGTCTTACTTTCATAATTATACAAGAATATACAAAAATCATATACTTTCCCATAAGAACCCGCAACCATTTTCAATGCCAATTCAACTCATTAAACATTCATTTACGTCATAAATGCTACAACGACGCAACTAACAAACTAAACAAAATCAAATTCACCTTGCCTTCCACACCACATAGCTCACGGCCACTACACCTTCCCCCCCCCCCCCCCCACACACACACGCCATGCATATACATACCAAAATCCCATAATCTCCATGCAATTCTAATCACTATAACATTCATACAAGTTCCATAACTCAAAAGTGACAAAATCCTTACCTTTTCTTGAAAATCCGACTTGTCGCCAACGTGATCCCTTCGCCAAATAAATTGTATCACGTTGAAGAGCGTCTTGCACTTGCTACAAATATGAGAAGAACAAGATTTTTGGATTAAGATCAAAGCTTGGAAAATGTTTTGTTGTTGGGAAAAGGGGTTCGGCCGAAGGGGGGGGGGGTTTGCTCCCAAGGTTTGTTTGATTTGTTTCTTGAAAATTCTATGGTGTTCAATGATATATATCCTAATCAATGGTCACATGTAATTCACATGACCATTAAAATGGGGCTTGGGCCAAGGCCTATGGCCGGCCACCCCTCAACTTGGGCTTCAAATTTTGTTCCAATTTTTCTTGGCCCAATTCGTTAAAATCTCGTTTTGTAATTCCCGAAACTAATTTCCGAAATTCCAAATTTGCCCTCGGCCTTCCCCGATGTCTTTGCACCAATATTTTCATAAACGACATAGGCATAATGACTAAAATCAATTTATCTTCTTATAACATATAAGTCTTAATTATTTTTCACGATTTCCAATCATGCAAAAACACGGGACATAACAAATACTTTTAAGATATTTTTAGCATGTATCATAAGGTTTCGGTGTTAAATGAATCAAAGATGTTATAACCCGTACTTTCGAGGTTAAACTAGGAGAGCTTAATATGCTCAGGAGGTTGTATTTTTATTTAATTTAACCATATAATATTATTATGTTAAGTTTTGAAGTCAAGCATGTTGTAAAATAAAAGTCGGTGAAAATTATCGCAAGTTACGTTCATAAATTTTGCTGAAATTTTGGTCTAATGTCATTGAGATTTTCTCCCAATGTACCTGGAGTTATGGGGTGTTCCACCAATATAATTGAAGGTCTAAAAGTCTAGTTTCCAATGCATCAAAACCCTTCATCTACACGACATCAAAATAGAGAGATATTCGCATTTTCGCGAGCCTGTGCATTCAGCCTCACTGGGACCCAATTAGGCTGTGGCCGACCTTGGCTTGTTTTAAAAACGTTTGGGGGCTTAGCTTTCATCCCTTTTAGACATAAATTCACCCAAATACTCTCCAAAGACCTCTGAAAGGATTCCTCAAGAGTTCACAGCGAAATCCAAGGGTTCATAACCAAATCCAACACCAAAAGCTAGCTAAAGTAAAGAACACCACATCTAGGATGTTGTAAAGTGAACAACGATGGATGTGAGGTGAATCAAGTTTGGATTTCAGGTTTTATATACTGTGTAAGATATATATAGCCTACCTTTTGTTGAGCTTAAGCTTAATTCCATGTTGGTGAGGTTGTTTGAAGCATAATCCTACAAGATAGCTTTGAAATAGCCTAAGATATGGCTACTATTTTGTGGGGCTGTTTTGAGGTGATAAATATGATTTTTGATGGCTGGAAATTATGGAATATAACATGAATATGTTTTGGCTGCATTTTTAAAATTATTCATGTATTAATTAAGTAAACTGAAGAAGAAAACATGTAAAAACTACGAATTGAAAGTGAACGATAAAGTGTAGGCGTGTGGACTATTTTGAATGTTGTTTTTTTGGATGTTTTGAGTTGTGAGCCTAAGTATAATTTCACAAGTAGTGCATACAGATTTATGAAACAAGAATTCCATTAGATTATTGTTCATTATTAGTAAATCGAGTTTGCTGCTCAATATGGTTGTTGAAGTAATCGGAAAGCTTATATTGATTTGTATTGTGTTGTTGGGATGTTTGATGATCCTTAGTGGTCCATGGGATGTAGTATAAATAGGGGAGGTGCTGCCCGTTTTCTCGTAGGATATGTGATTAGTAAAACATGATGGTTACAACATTTATAATGATGATAGTATCGTTTTACTTATTGTAGACGCAAGAAAATTATGTTAAGCTTGGTGGTTGATTGAAGAGGTGATTACAAGGTATGTTAAGGCTATTCCTTTCTCTTGGCATGATCAGCATGAAACAAACGAAACGAACGATATCCATACAGGCTCTATTCTTAAAAAGTGTTAGAAGATTATGTTCTTGTTTCCATATGACAGTTCTTATGTTATCTTATAATCCATTGATCCTTGAAAGAAGCAATGCTGATGATGTTAGTTCCATAATGATAATCGGAGGTGCAACGACCTTACATCACTCCAATAGATTCAAATTGTCTTCTTATCATTCATGCATTATGTGTGTGTGTGTGTGTCTATATATATATATATATATATATATATATTATGACACCGAGCCGTGCTATAGTCGGTCGAGTATGGCACCTATTGTGCACACCACAGCAGTTGGGTATGGTATGATGATGATGGCCCCAAAGAGTGGCTTAATGATGATGATGCAGCCCCACAGTGTGCATTATATATATATGTATGTTTTAAAAAAAGCATGTATGTCATACGCCCTTAGAGGCATTCAAATGTATAGGTTTGACTCTCTTTATGTTGATCCTCATGCCTTACATACTCGGTACATTATTTGCACTGACGTCCCTTTTGTCGGGGGATGTTGCGTTTCATGCCTGCAGGTCTTGAGATACAGGTTGGCGGCCCACTAAGTAGGATACCATCCTAGCAGACAGCGTTGTTGCACTCCACTTGTTCCGGAGTTGCCTTGTGAGTCAGTGTGATTATATATATACACATGTATGGGAATGTCGGGGCCCTGTCCTTACTACGTTATGTCATGTACTCTAGTAGAGGCTTGTAGAAAGTTATGTACAGCCAAATGTTGTATGGACTTGTCGGCATATGTAATATAGCATTGATGTATATGACGGCCCTGTCGGCCCATCCAGTATGTCAAGCTTGTTATGTAGTTATGTCCTTATAGACTTGTTTTATTTCAGTCTATCATTTATGTGAGTCAGCACGTTGTCTCATGGCCCGCCTATGCTTGTGATTACATTATGGATGTATGTCTAGTGGTACTCGGCAAGTAAGGTCGAGTGCCTATTATGGCCATCCAGTTTGGGTCATGACAGATGAAGTATGCGAACTTAGCCAACCTATCAATAATAACCCAAATGGTTCAAACTTTCCCAAAGTCTTCGGTAGACCAACCACGAAATCCATAGCTATCCTCTCGCACTTCCACTCGGTAATGGGCATTCTCTGAGTCATATTAGTCGATCGTTGGTGCTCATACTTAACCTGCTTGTAATTCAAACACTGAGATATGAAGTCCACTATGTCCCTCTTCTTCCTACCCCACCAGTAATGTTCTTGCAAGTCACAATACATCTTTGTAGCATCGGGATGAATGGAATATCTTGAACTATTAGCCTCTCTAAAACTCAACTGAATCAAATCACTAACTCTTGGCACGCAAATGTGCCCCTTAATCCTCAACACACCTTCCTTATCAAGAATAGCCTCGTTGGCTTCCCCACTTAGCACTTTATCCTAAATCTTACACAATATCACATCCTCAAACTATTGGGCCTTAATCTGCTCCAACAGAGACGACCTCGCCACAACAAAAGCTAGAACCTTGACAGGTTCCGAAATATCGAGCCTCACCATACTATTAGCCAAACACTGAACCTTTGTTGCTAAAGGACACTCTCTAAAATCAATCGCGCCAAACTACCCATAATCGATGCATTTCTGCTCAACGCATACTCTACTATATTAGCCTTTCCAAGATAATAAAGAATAGTCATGTCATAATCCTTGAGAAACTCCATCCACTTACGCTGCCTCGAATTCAGAACCCTCTGACTTAACACACGCTGAAGACTACGAAGATCCAAGTATACCTCACAATGAACTCCATATAGGCAATGCCTCCAAATCATCAAAGCGAAGACTTCCGCCGCCAACTTTATGTTATGAGTGGGGTAGTTCTTATTATGGACCTTCAACTGCCTTGAAGGATGTGCGATCACCTTACCCTCTTGCACCAACACACAACCCAAGCCAATACAAAAGCATCACAATACACAGTTAGTCTTTCCCCTCCACAGGTAAAGCCAAAATCGGAGCTAAAGTCAATAAAGCCTTGAGCTGTTGAAAGCTCTCCTAACACTCATCGGACTACTAAAAAAGCACATCTTTCTGAGTCAAACGGGCCAAATAGGAAGCAATAGATTAGAACCCCTTCACGAACTGATGATAGTAACTCTCTAAGCCCATAAAACTCCAAATCTCAGTCACCGAAGTAGGCCTAGCCCAATCACAAACTGCTTCGATCTTCTTGGGTCGTATCAACCATAATCCTATCCTTAGACACAACATGTCCTATAAATTCTACGGAACTGAGCCAAAACTCACACTTGGAAAACTTGGCATATAGCTTCTTCTCCTTCAACAAACCCAAGAATTATCCTCAAATGCTTCTCGTGATCTTCCTTACTGCTAGAGTACACCAAGATGTCATCAATAAGCACAATCACGAATGAATCCAACTAAGGCTTGAAGATCCCATTTGTTGACACCCAATTTTTGCCCTCCAAAAATTCAATTTAACTAATCAAGCTTCTTGAATCGCAAACAGAGTAAAAAAAATCATTTGAAAATCAAAAATTACTTTCTAAAACAGCTTTTGGTGATATTTTGCCATTTCATTGGCAAAATACCATATTATATATTATGCATATTTTTACGTATAACTTTAAGTATAAATTAAGTCTATTTTATCAATTTGAAAAAAAATCAACTTATGACAAAAATAAGTATTTTAATTAAGTATGCATTTAATTGTTAGTTTAAAGTCATTCACGGCTTAATTGCTATACTAATCTCTTCTGCAATTAAATATTTTACTTTGCTAAGTCAAGAAGCTTGATTAGTTAGCTGAATAATTAACTTATCTCAATCTTATTTCAAGTTGGTCATGTTTTAGAGAGTGGTTCTGGTTTAAAAGAATAAATTTTAATTCGAGTTGAATTGGCTATCTTTCACAAAAAATGGGTTGCAATTGAAAGAAATATATACTATATTTTAAATACAATGTTAGCCATATTCAACTCTCAAATTCCATTCAACTTATTCTATCCTTTTTAGCCCAATTAATTGGCAAAAGACTCTCCGCCCAACGAAACTATGACCCGGCCCAATTACCACATTAATCCCCAATATCCCTTAATCATTTCCCACAAAAAATAGAGAACAAAAACAAATTGACCTGAACCCTTAATCTCCTCAATCGTTGAACTAGCCCAGTCCCAAATGTAATTCACCATTTTATCCAAGAATCTTTTTGCCTTTTGTTTCGACCATCATTTGTTTCTCTATTTTGGGCAATGAAATTAATGAATATTGTCTATTACTCCATGGTTCAAATGGTAATACTTGAATTTTCCCCTTTTTCCATTTTTTTTTGTTTTCTCTCCATTTTTCTAGTACAAGGATTCAAACCTTGAATCCGGACTTCAAGGGAACAATTTCAAATCCAAATTTTGCAGTCCCACATCGTTACTTTTGACTCAAAGCCCTAAAATTGGGGTTCAATAAATAGAACCCTCTCCTTATCAAAAAAAGTTTTGAACACCCCAACTTCTGAACTTTTCAATTTTTTGCTGCAAACAAGAAATTTTCTCTTATAATCTGAGTTTTGAATCATCGAAACAAGTTAAAATAATATTTTTGAGTTTGATTCAGTTCGTCGTCGTTGGTGAAAAGTGATTGACTCAACCCTTGTCGCCCCCATTGCTGCTTGGCAAAAAGGTAATTCTCTTTCCCCGTCTTAGTCTTATTTTTTATGGTATTTTCATTTTCTGCTTATTAGAAGTTAGTAGTACTATGTGATTAGAGTTTCTTATTTTTTTTAAGCATTAGTTAGTAGGAGGCATGAAGTTATTTCGCACCCTTTCGATGTTGATTTTGCATAAGTATGATGGATCATATTTAGTATGCTTCGGTTAGACTAGTTTGAATTGTGTAGCTTCAGAACTTTGAAGGGTTAGTTTGAGCTTTGGGGCTAAGTCTTCATCAATCTAACTAAGAAGTAGTGTAAAGGCTTAACTTATATATTGACAAGTCTTTTAACTCATGTATGGTTCTGTTCGGTATAGCTTTTTCTCTGAGATTAATTCCAAATTTGTTTAGTGAAGAGTTATGTTTGTCTGTGTTATCTCAAAATTCTTTGAGAAGTAGTTTAATCTAAGTTCAGATCCTGATGAAGTTGTTGTTTAATATATTTGTATGATCCAAATTTTCTGTGTTGAAACTATTTTAAAAATTAGCTCCTTTTGGAAAATAGCTACAGTCTTCTTTAAACTTCAATACTGTTAACCTAGTTGTGTACTTGAGTTATTGATAGCTCCATTCTATATGTGTTGGATGCAAATGTTAATATAGGTTTAGACAGGCTGTTAGATTGAATATTTAGTATGTATGTTCATTTTAGCTTTCCCTACATTAGTTCTTGAGTAATCTAGATGTTCAAATTCTCAGTTTATGAGCATAAAATTTAACTCAATATGTTATCCTAAATCTGTTCAATTCATAATGTGGCTGGCTTACTATAATTTGGGTGACCATGAGCATTTTGGTTCCTGTAGGTTCCTCATTCTACATTTTAGCTTCAGAAAATGTAGGGAAAGAACATATATGCTAAAATGATACATTCATCCTCTTCCATTTAGTGACCTTTCACTGCTTTGACTATGTATTAAGTTCCAAATATGAGCTTCTATAGATTCTAAAATATATTACTCGCCTGCTCTGGTCAAAACATGTCAAATAGCTTTAAAACTCTAGGTTTTTTTATCCTTAACCTGAAAAGAGTTTGATTAATTGATTTTGTTTAACCTGAAAAGAGTTTGATTAATTGATTTTGTTTTGTTCTGAATGAGCTAACTACTGTTCTGCCCCAGCCTCCAGTTTAAACCTTTACTGTTTTGCAGTTTAAGAATAAACTCGCCTGACACATTAAGCATTTTTTCATCTTCAATTGAGATATTTAATTGAAGAACAATTTGTTTTCTTGCTATATGTTTAAGCATTTCCTGGTTTTCTTGTGTTGACAGAATCCTCAAGTCAAATATGCATTATCCGTAAATCTCCTGCCTACTTCCGTATGTTTTAAGCTATTTCTTTGGAAAATAGTCCCTAAATAAGTTTAGCAGTAAACATACTTGAACCAATTACGTTTAAGAATTTAAATAGGATAGTTGTTGTTTTCTCTGAAACAAACCAGTTGCGTAAAATCTGATCTGAAGAGTTGTTTTATTCCTATCTTGTTGAGTCCCTAAAAATATAGATTATACATATAACATTGGCCTTTTTTAAAGTGACTTTTCATTCTCTCCAAAATGAAGAATCACCTAGATGAGACTAAGTGAAATGCTTAATTGAAACATTTTTTAGTACTACGAATTTGTCATCAGGTTTCTGATTAAGGTTGGAAAATAATGATGTGCACCTTGTTGTGGAGTTCTCTGAATTTCTAGAAATTCACCTCTTGTGTGTTAGTTCCCAATCTGTATTAAGTTCATGTTTTGGAAGATTTGAAAATAGTGTGTTGAATGAATCAGCCTAGTTTGAAAGCTCTAGCATGCTCAACTGTTAATAATTTTTCTGCTTGCGTCTTCTCTTATTTTCTTTAAGTGAGACATCATTCATATATGTTTTAACTCAGTATTGGCCCTTATACTTCATATATAGAATTGAATGACCCTTGGATCTCTGTTTGTTTAAAGATGATAAGCATGCTCTTAGCTTGTTTAGTATCAATAGCTAAAGCTCTCCTAGTTTATATATGTTAAGTACTGATCAAATGTCAAGCCTTCTTGTTTAATTGAATTAACTGATAAAGTAGTAGCTACTTCATGTTTTTATCTGGGTCTCTTCTGCCGCCATTTGTGCCAACAATGAAACCCATCCATTGTGTTCAGGTGATTTGGTTTGAGCCTTTAGTTTGAAGAGGAGAAGTTGTCAATAAGTTTATCACTTCACTTGGTCTCAATTCATTTATCATTACATATGTTAATATGATAACTATTTAAAGCAAGTATTTTTGTTCCATCGTATATTATCTTGATAAAACCTTAACTGTTGGATACTCATTCTTCACCCCTCTCTGTCTTTGCATGACTTGGGGAGTTTCAAATCCCGAATGTCCCGAAGGTGCTTTTATGGATTTCTGTTACATGGGAAGGACCTGTAGCCATGCTGCTGCAATCTTGACCATCTACTTCTCCTTGTGGGAGTGTTTTACTGTATTTTATGGCTGAATGTCTTCTGAATTTTTGGGGCTGAAAGATGCCATCTTTGGGGTAAAATTACTTTTGTTATTTGGTTTGAAACCTCTGCATTTTATGGCTGAATGTCTGCTTGCCATTTGGGGCTCAAAGTACTACTTATGGCTGCCTACAATTGCTTTTTGTTGTTTCATCTTGCTACTATATGGCACCTGCAATCTATGGTTGTTTATTGCTATTGCTTGATGTATCTTCCTGTTGTATGTTGATCATCAGCTGCTGCTTTGATTTTTAAAGAAACATATAGATACTATACTTGAGCCGACTCTCACATTTTTGTGATTGAGCTACAGCCATGTTGGTGACTAAGTTGTTGCTTTAAAATCAACAGATGCTACACTTGGTTGAGAACCATTGCTGAATTTTTGGTAGACTCTAGTTAATTATCTGTTTTTTTGGGCCATGAACTGCTGCATCTTGGGCCATGAACTGCTGAAATTTAGACAGACTATTACTGCATATTTTTAACTAAACAGCTACTATAATTTGAGCCAAATCACTGGTACATATTGGGGCAAGTAGTTGTTGCCATGCTTGTTGTGTGAGCCACTGTTATGATTAAAATGCTATGCTGCTACATCTTTTGGCCAAATGTGCTGCATATTTGTATGGCTGAGATGAGTTGCATGTCACACCCCCGCCGGGAGGCGTGACAGGGCACCCCACCTCATGGCCAGAATGCCGGCTGAGCTAACCTGAAAAAGATAACATAATCATAATGGACTTGGAATAACTAAGCATAAAGCCTTAGCGGCACCTGCATTCAGTAAAACTCAAACCGAACAGTAGACAACATCACCTACATATACACATAATCACAGAATGTGTACCGATGAGACCGCCACTAAACACTATCATAAGTCAGTAGGCCCATTTAACAAAACATAATTCTCATGACCAACACCAACAAACTACACAGGGTCTACGAGCCTCTAAGAGTAGGAAACATCATCCTCAAAAAAGGTCGGGACTACACGTCCACCGACGTATCCATAACATATACAGTAACCATGCAGCCGTAATCATATACTAAAAAAGGCAAGTCCGGATGAATGGCGCTGTTACACCCCGGAAAAATTTCGCGCTACAAAATCATAGACGGCGTAGTACGAGCTCAAAAAGGAGTTAAGTCAAACAAGGATTAAGGATGAAGATTGGGTGATCTAAGTCTAAGAATATATACACATACGATATTTGGAGACAATATGGTGTGAATTGTCTCATAAGTTATTTAACGAAAAACCCTCGTTACAGTAAGTTAAGGTGGGGCCCACACATCGGGACATTATAAAAGATATATGAAGAGATATATGGGTAGTACATGTGAATTTGAGCAAGTCCTAAGAAGGACCCATAAGCCAAAAATGAGTGTAAGCCCTCCAAAAGGACGATTTAAGAAAACGTTTTCGGATGACCTAACTTGGAGGGGAAAAAACGGCATTATAAGTTCGGAATTTGGGAACACTCCCAAACATAAATGTTGTAGATAATTGAATTATCTTTCCAACGGTAAGTCGTGGGCCTACAGGTGACATCGGGATAAGGAGATATGAACGTTTTAAGGCAGGAGGGTCGAGTTGAACAGTAAATCCGGCCCAACCCGAATCCAATTCGGGTCAGGCCCATTACCCATGCTTTTTAACTAAAATTTTCGGTTTCTCTCCCTCATTTTCAGACCAAGAGAACCTAGAAAACTCTAGAGAAAAAGAGAGAGGAGAGCCTAGAGAGAAAATCAATTTTTGACCAAAATCGGAGCACCGAATCCCGAAGCCCATGAAGAGAAAAGTGTTCTACGTCGCGTTGCCTTCGATTTGAGCTAAAAATCAACTAAAGAGATGAGGGTGGACGTGGTGGCTGTGCACTTAAGGTATGAATAAGGTTCCTTTTCATTGTTAACAAGTTTATTTAGAGTTTTAACGGATTAGAACGAAGAAAATAGCGTGATAAATTCGTTTGTTGGTATGGTTGAATTGTGGAATGGGGTTTGAAGAAAATTTTGGATGAAAAAAAAATGTATTTAACTTGTAGAATGTGGAGGATTTTGTTAGTGTTAATTTCGACTTCTTTACGGAAATAAAATTATTAAATAATTATATCGCGAATTGGTTGGGTGAAAATTTTGGAAAATAATGTGCGGGCTGTTTTACGACATATGTTGGTGTTGGAAATGATGTTAATATATTTGGTATTGTTGTTGATGTGTTGGTTGCTGAATTGTAATTCTGGGCTAGGCATATAAACAGGGGAGATGCTGCCCAAATTTTTGTAGACAAGTGTTGAGTTAAGATTGAATTCTTAAGGCTTATAATCAATGTTTGGTATTTGTGACCAATTGTAGATTTTGGGGCATTCGGGACTTGAAATTGGAGGAGCGTAAGAAGCGGAAAAGGTATGTAAAGCTCACCTTTTCCTTCTCTTGGCATGTCCTAGATGTATTAGGTTTGAAGTTGGACCTCGGGGACTACTCTACTCTTCGGAATCCGCGTCTAAATTTGCCCCTTTTCCATTCAGTGGAATTGAACTAATTATGTTGCAAATGGTTAGGAAAGTTGTTTAAATACCTAGAACTTGTGTAAATAAAATCCGATTACCTTAAAACCCTCATAAGAGACTCCATAAAGTTTATTACACATACTTTGTGTCCGCCACCTCGTTTGACCCGAGGTGGGCCCACTACTCCCGGATTTTTCTGATTTGTTCTGTTTGACTTGTTCTGAAGTAGAATTCAAAGGAAACTCTTGGCTACTCTCCTAACTACCATATGACGTTTGTTTGAATTATTTCGTTGACTTCCATAATGCATTTTGAAACATTAATACGATTTCAGAAAGCTTATTTTGATATAAACCATCGTGACATCCGAAAGGCATACGCTATGATTACCTTTCAATCTTTTTTATATGATTTTCCATCTGAGTTATGCTATCGAGATTCTGTAAATGTTATATTTTGATATGTTCAAACAATCCCAAAAGCTTTAATTCGATATAATCCCCCGCGACATCCGAAAGGTACGTGCTATGACTATCGTCTGATTTCTTTCTTAAATGACCTGTCATTCGGATTATTCTGTCGAGTATTTGTAAATATTTTATGATGCAAAAGTTTCTCACTACTCCACTCGTGGATGCCTCAATGCTTCCTTCACTGAGCCCGGGCCAGGATTTGTTATCAAGCGTATTCCACTGTATTGTTCGCCGTGCCTCGATGTGAGGGGGCAGGTATGACATGTACATGGGTCCGGAGTATGATGTGCCATGTACACCTATGTTCTGATATGATATGATATGATATGATGTGATGTGGCCATCTGTTATGTTATGATATGTTACAGAGCTATTCCCTACTCTGAAGTATGATGTGTTGTGGTGCCAGTGACGGGGCGGCGCCACGTTCTGTTCACCGAGTCCCGTATTGGGGCCGGATTTGGCATATGTTTCTGCATGCATTATTTACATTTTGTAAGTATACATTTTGATATCCTGGACTTTGCACTCATTTTTTGTATTTTCTGTTCCGGTTATGATTTCGTCTACTGTACTTCATGCTTTACAAACTCAGTACATATTCCGTACTGACCCCCTTTCTTCGGGGGCTGCGTTTTCATGCCGCGCAGGTACAGACGACAGGTTTGCTGATCCGCCCGCTTAGGACTTTGTTCTGCTATTTTGGAGCGCTCTTTTATCCGGAGCCTATATTTTGGTATAGTATTCTGCTATTGTATATATGTACGCTATTCAGGGGTACGACGGGGCCCTGTCCCGTCTTATGTTTCTGTTATTACTGTTCGTAGAGGTCTGTAAACACATATGTGGGTTGTGTATATGTTCTGGGAAATACGTATTCTGTGATGGCCTTATCGGCTTCTGTGCGCTACATCTGCTTATGTACGATAGCTTGTGACTCCGTTTGGCTTTATATATTTATGTATCTAATTTATATATTGGTTCGGGGTTACTGGGTACGTAAGGTGTCCTGCTCGGACACGAGTCGCGGCCTACGGGGTTGGGTCGTGACAGGCGCTTTCTGACCCGCTGACAATGCTCCTATCACGGCGCGTCTTCAGTAAACCTGTCCTGACCTGCAGCATGAGATGCAGGTCCCAAAATGGAACAGTCAGTATGGAAAATATGTACTGACTAGGTAAGGCAGGATGAAATAGGGTAATGAAATAAGACAGTCCAGAAGATGTATAATGAAAGTCACAACCCGAAGATAATCAATATGCAGTACATGATAAAAACTATTTGTCTTATGCAATATAGTGTATATATATATAACGTACCTGACCCTAGTGGAACTCGGTAAGATATCGTACCCGGCCATTTCGGGACTCGGTAAATAAGTATCATCATCATCATATCCTACCCCATCCGGGGAAACTTCATATCATCGTCATCATCATAACGTACCCGGCCCTTTTCGGGACTCAATAAACATACCCAACTGATCAGTGGTTACACATCTACGTGTCGTACCCCGCCGATAATAGCACGGCTAGGTAAGTAAAATAGTGCATATAGAATATATATATATAAATGCATGCAGAGTTCAAGAAATAGACATGGGCCTTTCAGAGTGACGTAAGGTAGTGACCTCCGAATTAGTTATGGAATGTATATCGAGGCCAAAAAGACAATCAATAATAGTTATGATATCAATAAACAAGCATACGGATTATACGTGACATTTTGTGGAATTTAACAAAGGGTCAACGAATGTGAACTAACGGACTTTTAGTCATAATCAATAATCACTTTTAAATAAAATCGAATAAAATATACTTTTCCATAAAAATGGTGAATCTTGTAAAACATGGCTTTTTCTCAAAATCCAACTTTCTTATAAAAACGTATCCTTTCTTTGTAAAAGTTTGGATGGTTAGGATGGAAGAGCATGCACACTAAATAGCTTTAAGACTCGTGCCAAGGAAATGAGGATAGCTAAACCTTACATAACTGTCTTTGCTGCCTTGCTAATCTCGACTTGCTCCCTTATTCCACCGTTCGTCCCTTCGTCCCGAAACCTATATCGACAAATACTTCCTTTAGTCAATTTTGTAGATTCCGTAGATTCAACTTATCCAAATCCTATAGTCTTGAAGAGTTCAATTTCCGAAAATTTTTGCAGCACTTCCTCTGTTTTTTGTTACATCCCGGCATATGTCCGATAGCCGTAATATCAATAACAACAACAACCATCAACAACAACAACTACAACAATAACAACCAAACCAGTTCTTAGAATCCAATAAAGGGTTTAACTCGTAATTTCGGTAAAACGAACAATAACCCATTTAGCATAATTCAATACCCAATTCATTCAATTCATCACATACCCAACAACATATATCATAACAAGTCTAACCCCACATCGATTTCATCCCAACAATAAATACCCAAACAGATAATTCCACCCTTTACCTCAATTTGATCACATATGTGATGATTAACGAATACAACTTTGAATTATGAAACCCATGATTATAAAGATAGGATTCTTACCTTCTTAAGCTTGTATGACATCTTTAATAACTTAAACTTCAGAATTCCACCATCTCTAGCTTTGATCGACATTAATTTCGACACCATAACGTGACTACGAACTTTACGAGCCTCAATTCGATGTTAATCTTACAAACCCGAGCCTAATTTGATGTAGGAACTCCTAAATTTGCTAAGTTTTGGTGTAAGGATATTGGATGAATGTTGTTGGAGGTTCTAGAGAGGTGTGGAGATGAGAAATGGTGAAAACTGAGGTGATTTAGGTGACTTAAGGGGCTATATATAGTAGTCCAAATCGGGTTTGGGTTGATGGGCCGAACTTAGTGGGCTTTTAAGTGGTTTCAAGAATTTCCGCATAGGTTCGCGGGGTTCTGGCGGTTCGTTTTAAAATGCCCATAACTTCCTACTCCAATATTGTATTGACGAACGGTTTGTTGCATTGGAAACTAGACTCGACGAACTTCATTTTAGGCTTTTAAATCACCTCAATACTCCTTGTATGAAAAACGTTGCACTCCTATCTAGTTGGACCAAAATTTGTTTCTGAAATTTCACTAACTTCTTCCAAACTCCCATTAACTTTCTTTTTTTCTATCTGCTTGATCCCGGAACCTTCCGAAACTTCCCATACATGATATTTATCATTAAGTATACTTGATAAGGGTCATGTCCCCTGGTTCCAAGGTTTTCCATCCCGGTTACGACTTACGAGATCATAATTCATCCTTTACTTCATTGTTACGTAATTCCCATGGCTTGTACCTTTCAATACTTCACGGGACATCTATGATATCCCATTAATACGGTGAAATATGTGGCGAGCTCATGCTCCGATAGGGCGGGGTGTAACATTCTCCCCCCCTTAAGAAGATTCGTCCTCGAATGTTAACCGTCGAAGGGTTTCCTCACTTATCGAGTCCGTTCTCCTAGAATTCCGATATCATTCCATAGGGCAGAAACTATATTGGACTTAAGCATGGTTGTATACACCAACACCTCTCCTGAATACTTCCTCAGCCGATTATCTCCTGAATCTAGATCCTCCTTACATCCTACGTCTTCTCCCCTAGTACTACCTTCCGACTAGTTATAACCATTGAGTCTACTTCGTTGTCTTGTGTGGATGGCCTCAAGTACCTTCGGCTGTCCTGAACCAACCTTTCTTTCTCTGTTCGCATAAACACCACCTTTTTCACTTTTTTCTTTCCTGATTTGCTTGGATCTGTCATACACATGGCATGTTGTGCGGTGTATACATATACTTCTTTAAGCCCTTGAAAGTATGGGGATCCTCTCTTATCACGGTCCGTCGTACTATGGCATACTGTTCATAGTGTCTGTATTTGCTTTGCTTGTCCCCAACATAATTCGTGTCTTCTGTTATATCCCGTATTTTGCACGTTCGGATAATTTGGGATAATTGTGACAAGTTAAAGACAAGGTTATATTTTGATCTTGTTTAATACATAAGTTGCTCATGAAAATATTGATGCGGAAATATTGAGGAAGGCTAAGGGCAAATTTGGAAGTTAGGAAAATAGTTTTTCATGAATTAAAAAAATTGGCCATGAAATAAAATGGGTTTGGAATAAAAAGAAAAAAAAAGATTTGGGCTTGAAAGAAATGGCCAAGTGTGGCCGGCAAAGGGGGAAAGGGCCACGACCTATATGAAAGCTAAAAAACTAAGTAATAAAAGGGATGACCCATTATCATTTTGTCATCTTCAATTCAAGAACATTCAAGAAAAACTTGAAACCAAAGTGAGAAGGGCCATTCGGCCAAGAAAAAGAAAAGAAGAAAAATTTTGAAGCCTTCAATTTTGATCCAAAAAAAATGTTTTCTTCTAGTATTCCTACTAATTCAAGGGTCCTCTTTAATGTGGTATAATTGTTAGAGCAAGAATACCTCTCTTTTTGGCAAGTTCATAATCATAGCCAAGTGAGAAGTTAAGGGAAAAAGGTAAGAATTAATCTTCTTTTATATGTTATGGATGATTGTGTATGTTGTAGTGTGTAGAAATGAGTGAAATTCATGAAAATATAGATGTAGTGCTGTGGCCGTGTGGTGCTTATGTGGTATAGAAGAGAATGAATCAATTTTACTTAGTGTTTTGATTGTTGTTGTCATGAATTCTATGTTGATATGAAAGTTTGGTGATTCTAGTTGAAGTTGTAAGTGTTGGAGAGTTGTTTAGAAACTAATGTGATGTTAAAAGCCATTTCTTGTAATTATGGAAAACAATGTTGTTAGTGTGTGAATTATTGGTGAAGTTCATGAAATTGAAGGAAGAAAAAGTGTTGTTATTGTTCTTGTTCCATTTGGAAGTTTTCAGGTGGAATGGCATATGGGTTGGTTATTGTGAATATTGTACGGATTGTTTGAAGTATTCTTGAATATTGTTTGAATGGTTGCGGATTAGAACTTGAATATGTAAGCAATTATGAATCTAACATAAATGGAACGTCGTCGAAGTTTGTAGAAAGAAGTTGTTAACGTTGGAATGCGTTTGAATTTATTGTCGATATTGTTGGAATAACTGTTGGTATTGTTGTTGCTAAGTTGGCCGAGTTAAATTCTCGGATTTTTTGTTGATGATATGGCTGAGTTGGATTCTCGGGGATGGTGTATTTACAGGGGAAATGCTGCCGAAATTTCTGTAGATTAAGTGTTGGTTTAGAATTGGACTCTCAAGTGTTTATGGATAATGTTTGGTATGTATGAATATTGTTGTAGATCTTGCGAAGCCAAAGACTTAAGTTCGGATTAGCGTAGAAAGCGGGCAAGGTATGTAAGGCTTACCCTTTCTTTCTTTTGGCATGATCTTTATGAAATGAACAAATGACGTATATGTATTATTTCAAAGAAATTCCCATTCTTAGAGCCACTAGGATGGCTAATATCTTTGATTTCCATAAGCTGTTTCACATGATTTTGATGCGTATCTATGATGTCCGAAGATCTATTTGATATGTTCCCGAATTGGCATTCGAGAGATAAGTGATACGATTAATGTCTTGATTTTCAAATGATAGCACGTCTGATTATTCCATTAAGTCTTGATATATTTTGATATGTACATATGGTTCCAAAAGCTATATTTGATTTGATCCATAACGATATCCGAAAGGTACTTGATATGATTGTTGCTTTGATTTTCCAAAAATGGCTTCTGAAACGTTCGTAGAAGGTTCTGTACTTCAAACGCTCA
Source organism: Lycium barbarum (assembly GCF_019175385.1). Taxonomy (NCBI): domain Eukaryota; kingdom Viridiplantae; phylum Streptophyta; class Magnoliopsida; order Solanales; family Solanaceae; genus Lycium; species Lycium barbarum. The sequence continues at coordinate 25,722,376 of NC_083348.1, forward strand.
TAACTTTCTTATACTAAGTCGGATTGACCCGAAACTTGTTTCTGAGCCTTCAGGTGTCGGTAAGTATACTTGTCTATCGAGTCTTGAAATTTGTTTTATATGCATATGGTTTCTCACGACTCTGCTCGTGCATGCCTTAATGTATCCTCCACTGCGTCCCGGGCTAGGGTATGTTCTCGTGCGTATTCTATTGCATTGTTCACCGCGTCCCTCACTAGAGGGCCGGGGCATGTTATATGTATATATATGATATGATGACATGGTGATATGATGATGGGGTGGCGACCAGGATGGCATATGATGACTCTATTCACTGCGTCCCTCACTAGAGGGCCGGGGCACGTTTATGCATATATGATACATGATTTTATTCACCGCGTCCCTCACTAGAGGGCCGGGGCACGTATATGTATATATGATATATGATGATGACATACATGATTTTACCGCGTCCCTCACCAGAGGGCCGGGGCACGTTATATGTATATAAGATATATGATAATGACACGCATGGTTTTCATTTGAAAAGGCAAGTGTATTGATGTTTTCTAACAGTCATATGTGTTCTGGTGAGTTCTGTTTCAGTTATGATCCTCGATATTGTACTTCATGCCTTATATACTCAGTATATATTCCGTACTGACCCCCTCTTCTTCGGGGGCTGCGTTTCATGCCCGCAGGTACAGACGTTCACGTGTGTGATCCGACAGATTAGGTCTTCTATTCTGCTGCTTTGGAGTGCTCCCTTGTTCTGGAGCCTGCATTTTGGTACAGACTCTTCTGTTGTATTTATGTATATATATATATATATATATATATATATATATATATATATATATATATATATTCAAGGGTACGGCGGGGCCCTGTCCCGTCATATGATTCTGTTGTCTTTGTTAGAGGCCTGTAGACATGTATGTGGGTCATGGGTCGTTGTGGTTCAGTTATGTCTGTGTGGCGTACGCCTAAGCGGTTCCATTTGCTATGATAGCCTTAACGGCTTGTACGTATGTATACATATATATATGTTTTGGATGATATGTTCCATGACAGCCTTGGTGGCTTCTGTATGATATGTATGTTACAGGTGACCGCTTAACACGACGTCTGTTTTCAGTATCTGTATAAACTAATATATGTTGGGTATGGATAAGTTATGGATATGTCGATTTGGTAAGTAGGTGTGTATGGATGTCCAGCTCGGGAACTAGTCACGGCCCACGGGGTTGGGTCGTGACATCTTCATTACCACCCAAGTTATCTTTGCGAGCAAAACCTTTACAGCTCGACGCTTTGTCTTCCATATACTAACTCTTGTTTTCCTTTTAGTTGATTAACTATGGGGTACTGCTGTATACTTGAACCTAACGTCCTTCTTATCTTCGTCTTCTGAACTTGTATTTAGTTTTCGCTAATTCCTCTGTCTATCTTGTTGATAATCTGCCTCCAAGCGTCCCTTTCTTCCTTGTCTGCACCCTTTTCGCATTAATCGTCCTTCCTGTGGCATCTTCTTACTGGCCATAGGTTTTGCACTTACCCCATTTCTTGTGGTTATGGACTTCGACTTAGTGCCTGTCTTACTCTAATGTCTCAATCTTTGGTTATTTTGTCGTTGCCCGCTTCCCCTAATCTGATCATTGGTCCTTACCACATATTCCTCGAGTGAACTCAATTCTTAGGCGATGCTGTTACTTGGGATTCGTGAGGTGAATTCCATTGCTGTTCTAATCGTCCCACTGTCAGGGCTCTTGACAGCGATTAGTCGTACTCCTTTTGTCTTATAACTTAATCATTCTTGCTTATTATGGAATTCGGTGATACGTACAATAGCTTATACCTACGTCCATGGTCGTTTACAGGATCGCATTGCAGTGGCATCATACCTATCTCCAGTATCTTCTGCTTATGATATTTTCGGATTGCGTCTCTACCTCTTAATTACGGAAGATACCTCTCCACCTTTTGACTATGTCTAGGTCCTTTCCCGATATCTGTTCTACTTCCATTATCCATATTGCGTCTCTTCCGGGTGGTTACCTTAACTTTATATTCTTCCTTTCCTATTCCTTTCTCCCCCCCCCCTCCTCTTATAGGGGTGTCCTTACCTTTCTTTACTAATCCATACTTGAATTCCACCAGTTGACCAAAACTACATATGTGGCCTACCCTCGCATAGGGCGCTCATTACCTGCTGCACTTAGCTTGTCCCTTGCTCCCGTGGCAACTGACCTACATACCACTAATCAAGTCCTAGTCGACGGGTGGGATACCCTACGACAAACAGTGGTATTACCTGAGCCAGTGCATCGTTTTAAGGCCCTGCCAATCTCATCCAACTATGCTGAGCCTCTCTTTCAACCTATACCTAGTTCGTGTTCTGAGAAGGCGTCCTTTACTTCCATCTCCTTCTCGAATCTTCTTTAGCAAAGAATAGAACTCGAGGAATGCCGAAGCCTTTGTCACATGTTTAAGGCATTTCTACATTCCCAACTGACTGGTTGGGGCCCTCAGCCTTGTTTTGAAGCAGAAGTTAGATTCCATTCGCGTGTTACATACTTGTTCTTGGCAATATTCGTATCCCTTACCGCGGCTAAAATATGTTGAGTCGCTTCAAAAGATTCTGTAGAAAAACCAATAAGTCTTGAGTCACGCTCCCTTTCGTATTGCCACCCGTAATATAGTCCTTAACCAGTATTTTCCAAGAATGTCATGGAATGCTTCCTTATGCTTCGCCTCTCTGCTATCAACGTCGTATAACACCTAGTGTTTGGAATAGCTTGAGCGGTTCTCTTGATCAACTTCGACCTTTAATACCTTTTTGCATAGTTTTTCCCCTGAAACGATTAAGGTCTTATCCTTAGAATTCCCATCGTGTTTTCTTGGTGGGGCCTTTTTAGCTTTCTCCTCATTGTGACCTTAATTCTTGGGTTGGCGATCTCTAATACAATTCTTATAGTCAGATCTATGGTTGAATGCTCCTCGGGTTAAAGCATCTTACCTTGTTGCTGATCCATGCTTGTCCCGCAATTTCCAAGATGCTTGTTCGAAGGCTGGCGCTTTCTCAGAGCGCGGTTGACCCGGAAGTCCTTCTACTTTGCCTTCTTACAAAACATAAATAATGCATGCAAAAACATATGCCATATCCAGCCCCATTATAAGGCTTGGTGAACAGAACGCGGTCGCCACCCCGTCACTGGCGCCACAACACAGCATACTCCAGAATTTGGAATAACTCCGTAACATATCATATCGTATCAGATGGCCGTATCATATCATATCATATCATATCATATCAGAATATGTGTACATGGCACAACATACTCCACAACCCATGTACATGTATACCTACCCCCTCACATCGAGGCACAGCGAATAATGCAGTCGAATACGCTTGATAACATATCCTAGCCCGGACTCAGTGAAAGAAGCATTGAGGCATCCACGAGTGGAGTAGTGAGAAACTAAATGCAATATAAAACACAACACATTTACAAAGACTCGATGAGACATCTCAAATGACAGATCATAACAAAGAGATCGGACGGTAATCATAGTGCGTGTCTTTCGGAAGTCACAATGGGTCACGTCAAAATAATCTTCCTGGGATTGTTTCCATGTTCCAGAATAGTTTATAAGACTCAATGGAATATTTAAAACAGTTGTCATTTAGTAGTTAGAAGAGTAGTTAAAACATTTCCTTTAAATATTGCTTCAAAACAAATCAATAGCACAATAGGAGAGGATTTGGAAATAGTGGGCCCACCTCGGGTCAACTGAGGTGGCGCACACAAATTACGTACATAAAGCTTTATGGAGCCACTTATGAAAGGTTTAGTGTAATCCGGTTCAATTTGGGAAAATTAAAGATGTTTAGGCAATTGTCTCAACAAGGCACGAAGTACTTAATTCAATTCTAATGAATGAAAAAGGGTCAAATTCAAACTCGGATTTCTAGAAATATAGTTGTCCCCGAGGCTCGTATCCAAACCTATTATGTCTAAGACATGCCAAAAGAAGGGAAGGTAAAGCTTTACATACGTTATTCGCTCCTTACGCTTCTCCGAACTCGATTCCCAAACTCTCCAAAATCTACAAAAGGTCACACGTACCAAACATTAACTACAAGCCTTTAGGAATTCAATCTTAATTCACTACTTGTCTACAGAAATTTGGGCAGCACCTCCCCTATAACTTCAACATCCCCGAGAATTTAACTCGGCCAAAATACCAACAACAACACCCACAACAATACCAACAACATCAACAATCGATTTGAAACGCATTCTAGCATAAATGGTCTTCCTTTCTACATAGTGCAACAACTTTCAATCCAGCTTCACACTTTCAAATCAATATCAACGTTTTCATATTCATCTACTAATTCAAGGTCATTCAAATACAAATCGGAAGCATTTCATATCATTCTACAAAATATACCAAAAATTCCACCAAAACCATAATTCACCCGAAACCTCCAACCTTCGACATAAATATTCACAACATATTTTTATCTCCCAATTTCATTAACAACAATCATAATTTGCACCCTAACAATTCCATTTCCATAATTATATAAATTTACAATAAAATCACAAAACTTCCTATAACAACTTAACAACCAATTTTCAATGCCAATTTTGGCTAGTATCTTTCCATTTACACCACAAGGCCACAACAACACAATTAACATCATAAATAAAATTGGTTCATCCTTCTACACACACATATGCATTCGACCATACACATATACCCCTATTTTCATGATTTTCATTCTTTTCCACACACTACAGCATAGACAAAGCCTTCATAACATACAAAAAGGGTTTAAATCTTACCTTTTCTTTCCTAGCTTCTTCACTTGACCAAGGTGCTAAATCGACAAAACAAGCGACTTATCTTCCGAAATAACTACACCACGTTGTAGAGGACCCTTGAATTAGTGAAAATACTAGAAGGAAATAATTTTGGGACAAGATTTCAAAGGGTTAGTTTTCCATGGACATGGCCGAATGGCCTATATTTTCTTGCTCTTCTTCTTTTGTTCTCTCCTTCACTAATTTCTCTTGAATGTTCTAATAATTATGTGGCCCTTTATTCATTTATTCATCACATGGATGAATTACATGGGCTTGGGTCCTTTGTTTTGGGCCATGGCTGGCCACCCCAATGGTTGGGCCTCCTTTATTCTTTGTTTTTTTAAATTTCCAAGCCCAATTACTTCATGACTAATTTGTGACTCATAAAAATTATTTTCCTAATTTCCAATTTTGCCCTTAGTCTTTCCTAGTATTTTCACATCCAAAATTCTCATGAGCAACTTACATATTAACAAGATCAAAATATGGCCTTGTCTTTGACTTATCACAATTATCTCAAATTTTCTGAATGTGCAAAATACGGGGTATAACATCCTCCCCCCCCCCCCCCCCCCTTTAGAACATTCGTCCTCGAATGTTAAATTAGTCTTATGGGGTCTTGCAAGCATTTCGGGGGAGTTTCTTTTTATGGACAGCACATATAATACATATTCATTATTGAATATAACCAAGTAAGGAATTTAGATTACCTGCAGGCATAGGAAACAAATGAGGGTACTTCTTCTTCATTTCTTCTTCAGCTTCCTAGGTTATTTCCTCCCTGTTATTGTTTCGCCACATTACTTTAACGGAAGCTACATCTTTATTGTGCAATCTCCTCACCTGACGATCCAGGATGGCGATAGGCTGCTCCTCGTAAGATAGTTCCTCCGTCACCTGAATATCATCTACCCAAAATATTCTGGAAGGATCACCAATGCACTTACGAAGCATAGACACGTGGAACACCGGATGCACTGCTTCCAAGTCAGATGGTAGGTCTAATTCATAGGCAACCTTGCCCACCTTACGGATGATTTGATAAGGACCGATATATCTCGGACTGAGCTTCCCTTTTTTGCCGAAATTCATGACGCCCTTCATAGGTGACACCTTCAGGAATACCCAATCACCGACCTGGAACTCTAAATGTCGACGTCGATTATCTGCGTATGATTTCTGTCGACTCTGAGCTGCTAGCATCCGTTCCCGAATGAGCTTTACTTTATCAACCACCTGCTGGATCATATTTGGGCCAATTAATTCAGTTTCGCCAACATCGAACTAGCCGATTGGTGACCTGCATTTCCTGCCATACAGAGCCTCATACTGTGCCATCTGGATGCTAGAATGGTAGCTGTTATTATAAGCAAACTCAACCAGTGGCAAATGATCGTCCCAGCTACCTCTGAAATCAATAACACAGGCCCGCAGCATATCTTCTAGCGTCTGTATAGTGCGCTCGGCCTGCCCGTCGCTCTGAGGATGGAATGCTGTGCTCAGACTCACCTGAGTCCCCAATCCTTCCTGAAATGATCTCCAGAAATTCGCTGTAAACTGGGCACCTCTGTCGGTGATAAGAGATATAGGAACTCCGTGAAGTCTCACTATTTCTTTAATATATAGCCTGGCATAATCCTCATCTGAATAAGTAGTTCTGACCGGAAGAAAATGGGATGATTTTGTCAGCCTATCAACAATAACCCATATGGAGTCATACTTTCGTGGAGTGCGAGGTAAACCTGTAATGAAGTCCATATTAATTATCTCCCACTTCCATGTCGGAATTTCCATTTCCTGTAACAGTCCACCTGACTTTTGATGTTCAATCTTAACCTGCTGACAATTCGGGCATTGGGCAACGAACTCTGCGATGTCCCTTTTCATGCCATCCCACCAGTACAGGCATCTGAGGTCATGGTACATCTTCGTCGATCCCGGATGAACAGAATAACGGGCATAGTGTGCTTCGCTCATAACCTGCTGTCGTAGCCCTGCAACATTAGGTACACACAGCCTGCCTCTATATAGCAATATTCCGTCTGGTGTAAACTCGAACGGAGTCTTCTCCTTTCCACGGGCTGTGTCTCTGTACTGTGCTAGAACAGGGTCTTCATATTGGTGTCGCTCTATATCTTCCCTAATAGATGATTCAGAAACCCCTCGGACAGAGATCCTTGTACCTCCAGAATCGGCCAGACGAACTCCAAGATTAGCCAGCTGGTGAATATCACGTACTATCTCTTTCCTCTCTGGTTGCAAATCTGCCAAGCTGCCCATAGACTTGCGGCTGAGCGCATCTGCTACAACATTAGCTTTGCCCAGATGATACAAAATATCAACATCATAGTCTTTCAGCAGCTCCAGCCACCTCCTCTGCCGCAAATTCAGCTCCTTCTGCTTAAAGATATACTGGAGGCTCTTGTGATCCGTATAAATATCAACATGGAAGCCATATAGATAGTGTCTCCATATCTTCAAAGCATGGATTACCGCTGCTAGCTCCAGATCATGGGTAGGATAATTTCTTTCATGCTTTTTGAGCTGCCGGGAAACGTAGGCTATAACTCTGTCGTGCTGCATTAATACACAACCTAACCCAACGCCGGAAGCATCACAATAAAGAACATACCCATCTGGTCCCTCTGGAAGAGTCAGAACTGGAGCTGTAGTCAACTTCTCTTTCAGCAACTGGAAGCTTCGTTCACAAGCATCGTTCCACTGGAACTTAGCTCCCTTCTGAGTTAGCCTCATTAATGGCGCTAAAATTGAAGCAAACTTTTCCACAAATCTTCTGTAGTAGCCTGCTAATCCCAGAAAACTACGTACCTCCGTGGGCGTCATAGGTCTAGGCCAATTCTTTACGGCCTCAATCTTCTGTGTGTCCACCCGGATGCCATCAACTGCTATAACATGTCCCAGGAATGCCACTGAAGCCAGCCAAAATTCGCATTTAGAGAATTTGGCATATAATTTCTGATGCCGAAGAACCCCAAGTACCGCCCTCAGATGATCTGCGTGTTCCTCCTCTGACCGTGAGTAAACCAGAATATCGTCAATAAATACAATCACGAACATATCCAAGAACGGCCTGAATACCCGATTCATCAGATCCATGAATACCGCTGGAGCATTAGTCAGCCCAAAAGACATCACTCTGAATTCATAATGCCCATATCGGGTCCGGAATGCTGTCTTTGGAATATCAGCCTCTCTTACCCGCACCTGGTGGTAGCCTAACCGCAGGTCTATCTTCGAAAAACACTTAGCGCCCTGCAACTGATCAAACAAATCATCAATCTTGGGGAGGGGGTATTTATTCTTTATGGTTACCTTATTTAGCTGTCTATAATCGATGCACATCCGCAGTGACCCATCTTTCTTCCTTACAAATAATACCGGGGCTCCCCAAGGCGAGGTGTTGGGTCTGATGAAGCCTTTTTCTAATAAGTCCTTCAACTGCTCTTTCAATTCATTTAATTCTGCAGGTGCCATTTTGTACGGGGGAATAGATATAGGCTGAGTATCTGGCAGCACATCGATAGTGAACTCTATCTCTCGCTCCGGAGGAAGACCTGGAAGCTCATCTAGGAATACATCTGGAAATTTATTAACCACTGGGACTGACTAAAGAGTCGTTGCTTCTACTTTCAAGTCTTGTACCCGAACCAGATGATAAATATACCCTTTTCTGATCATCTTCCTCGCCTTAAGGTATGAAATAAACTTACCTTTCGGTGATGCTGTATTACCTGTCCACTCTATAACTGGTTCCCCAGGAAATTGGAAACGAACCACCTTTTTCTGACAATCAACATTAGCATAACAGGAAGCTAGCCAATCCATGCCCATAATAACATCAAATTCAATCATATCTAACTCTACCAGATCTGCCTTAGTGCATCGGCCACATATAATTAAAGAACGATCTTTATATACCTGTCTCGCTATAATAAAATCCCCAATCGGTGTAGCTACCTCGAACAATTCTATCGGTTAAGATGTTATCCCAATTTTACTAGCGACAAGGGGAGAAATATATGACAAAGTAGAACCTGGATCGATCAATGCATATACAGATCGAGAGAAGACCAATAATGTACCTGTGACGACATTTGGCGACGCCTCCTGATCCTGGCGGTTGGCCAAGGCATATATGCGGTTCGAAGGACCGCCACAACTGGGAACTCCACAACGGCCTCTGCCGCGGCCTGCTGGTGCCGGTGTACCCTGCCCCGTGGGGCGCATAGCTACGGAAGAAGATAATGACCCAGCAACTGATCCGGTAGGCTGAGCTGCACCGCCCAAATTACCCTTATACGGGCACTCTCTCACAGTGTGGCCCTGGCGGCCACAAGAAAAACAAGCACCTGTAGCACGATAGCACTCTCCAGGGTGGTGCCTCCCACAATAAGAACACTGAGGCCTGGGTGGTCTCGCCTGACCGGAACTCCTGTCTGTCCGCGAACCTGAAGCCCTGGAGCTCTGGCCTGCTCCTGAATACCCTGGGCTATCAAATCTCCTACCTGGAAACTGTGGAGGTGTGCTCCGTGCGGGCTGGGAAGAATGTCTGCTAGACTGCTACTGCTGCTGAGGCTGCCTACTCCGAAACTCCCCAGAATACCCATCTGATCTGGCCCTCTTGGGCTGACTCCGATCCTGCTCTCTCTCGGGCTGATGCCCCTTATGTCGGTCCTCCATACCCTGGGCATGCGCCTGTATACGTGCAATATCCATACCGGGCTGAGCAGCCATCACCAGACAACTATCAACCAAATAACGGTCCATCCCGATTATATACCGGTGCATCCTGTTAGTCATATCTTCTACCATAGCGGGTGTATATCTGGCCAATGAGTCGAACTCTAGGCTATAATCTTGGACGCTCCTGGCCCTCTGTCTCAGCAGTAACAATCTGTCAGCCCTAGCTCGCCGCAGCTCCGGAGGCAAAAAGTGGCCAAGAAAGGCCTCAGTAAACTTGTCCCACACTGCTGGGGGAGCTCCGTCGCCTCTGGACAACTCCCAGGACTCATACCAATTAGCAGCTACATCGTGCAACCGATATGAAGCCAACTCAACAGACTCGGTCGCAGAAGCCTTAATCAACCTTAACGTACGCTGCATCTGTCTGATGAACTCCTGGGGATCCTCCTCGGGCTTTGTCCCGAAGAACTCTGGAGGATTGCAAGTCAAGAACTCATGGGCCCTCGAGCTATCATGTCTGTCTGCACGATCACCCCCAAATTCGTGCCTATGAACCTGCCCCGCCACCAATCTGGTCAGTAACTGGACCGCATCTCTCATGGCCCTATCCTCTGCCCCTGGCTATGGAGCTGGAGGCTCGGGCACTGGAACCTCGGGAGCTGGCGGTGGAGCCGCCCCCTGATCTGCATCTGCTACTGCTCCAATCCCCTCTGGTAGTGGTAGTGTAGTGGAGCCCTCTGACTGGGGCATAATCTCGGCACGGGCCCTGGTAATCCTCTGGGCCTGGCTAATCTCTCCCGCTGCTACTGACTTGCCCTTCTGGGCAGCTGTCGCCTTTTTCGGAGGCATGGCTGAAAACATAACAATTCGTTAGGGAGGAGTCATCTTGATAATACAGCTCTATCGCACGATCTAAGATAAGAAGGAAGGGTAGCATCCTAATGTCCTGTAGCCTCCTGTTTATAGATGTGGTGCACAACACACCGATAAACAAGACTCTACTAGACACGGTCTGTAGACACTCCGAGGACAAACCGCTCTGATACCACTTTTGTCACGACCCAACCCCGTAGGCCGCGACTAGTGTCCGTGCTGGACACCCGTACGTAACCAATAACCCAAACAAATATATAAGCAGAGTATAAAGATATAGACGTCGAACGGTGTTACTAACTGTCACAGATAAACAGATATAGCGCGTGGAAGCCGATAAGGCTATCACAGAATATATCAACCCAAAACATATACACAACCCACATGTATGTCTACAGACCTCTACGAATAACAACAGAATCATAAGACGGGACAGGGCCCAGTCATACCCCTGAATAACATATACATGTACAATAGAAAAGTTTGTACCAAAATGTGGGCTCCGGACAAGAGAGCACTCCAACACAGTAGAGTAAAATCCTAAGCGGGCGGGTCAGAAAATCGAGCGTTTCTACCTGCGTGGCCTGAAACGCAGCCCCCGAAGAAAGGGGGTCAGTACGGAATATGTACTGAATATGTAAAGCATGAAGTACGGAGAACAGAATCTTAACCGGAACAGAAAATATTGAAAATGAGTGCAATGTCCAGAATATCAGAATGCATACATACAAAACATAAATAATTCATGCAAAAACATATGCCATATCCGGCCCCATTATGGGGCTCGGTGAACAGAACGTGGTCGCCACCCCGTCCCTGGCGCCACAACACAGCATACTCCAGAATAGGGAATAACTCCGTAACATATCATATCGTATCAGATGGCCGTATCATATCATATCATATCATATCAGAATATGTGTACATGGCACAACATACTCCACAACCCATGTACATGTATACCTGCCCCCTCACATCGAGGCACGGCGAATAATGCAGTGGAATACGCTTGATAACATATCTTGGCCCGGGCTCAGTGAAAGAAGCATTGAGGCATCCACGAGTGGAGTAGTGAGAAACTAAATGCAATATAAAACATAACACATTTACAAAGACTCGATGAGACATCTCAAATGACATATCATAACAAAGAGATCGGACGCTAATCATAGTGCGTGTTTTTCGGAAGTCACAATGGGTCACGTAAAAATAATCTTCCTGGGATTGTTTCCATGTTCCAGAATAGTTTAGAAGACTCAATGGAATATTTAAAATAGTTGTCATTTAGTAGTTAGAAGAGTAGTTAACGTTTCCTTTAAATATTGCTTCAAAACAAATCAATAGCACAATAGGAGAGGATTTGGAAATAGTGGGCCCACCTCGGGTCAACTGAGGTGGCGCACACAAATTACGTACATAAAGCTTTATGGAGCCACTTATGAAAGGTTTAGTGTAATCCGGTTCCATTTGGGCAAATTAAAGATGTTTAGGCAATTGTCTCAACAAGGCACGAAGTACTTAATTCAATTCTAATGAATGAAAAAGGGTCAAATTCAAACTCGGATTTCTGGAAATAGAGTTGTCCCCGAGGCTCGTATCTAAACCTATTATGTCTAAGACATGCCAAAAGAAGGAAAGGTAAAGCTTTACATACCTTATTCGCTCCTTACGCTTCTCCGAACTCGATTCCCAAACTCTCCAAAATCTACAAAAGGTCACACGTACCAAACATTAACTACAAGCCTTTAGGATTTCAATCTTAATTCACTACTTGTCTACAGAAATTTGGGCAGCACCTCCCCTATAACTTCAACATCCCCGAGAATTTAACTCGACCAAAATACCAACAACAACACCCACAACAATACCAACAACATCAACAATCGATTTGAAACGCATTCTAGCATAAATGGTCTTCCTTTCTACATAGTGCAACAACTTTCAATCCAGCTTCACACTTTCAAATCAATATCAACGTTTTCATATTCATCTACTAATTCAAGGTCATTCAAATACAATTCGGAATCATTTCATATCACTCTACAAAATATACCAAAAATTCCACCAAAACCATAATTCACCCGAAACCTCCAACCTTCGACATAAATATTCACAACATATTTTTGTCTCCCAATTTCATTAACAACAATCATAATTTGCACCCTAATAATTCCATTTCCATAATTATATAAATTTACAATAAAATCACAAAACTTCCTACAACAACTTAACAACCAATTTTCAATGCCAATTTTGGCTAGTATCTTTCCATTTACACCACAAGGCCACAACAACACAATTAACATCATAAATAAAATTGGTTCATCCTTCTACACACACATATGCATTCGGCCATACACATATACCCCTATTTTCATGATTTCCATTCTTTTCCACATACTACAACATAGACAAAGCCTTCATAACATACAAAAAGGGGTTAAATCTTACCTTTTGTTTCCTAGCTTCTTCACTTGACCAAGGTGCTAAATCGACAAAACAAGCGACTTATCTTCCGAAATAACTACACCACGTTGTAGAGGACCCTTGAATTAGTGGAAATACTAGAAGGAAATAATTTTTGGGACAAGATTTCAAAGGGTTAGTTTTCCATGGACATGGCCGAATGGCCTATATTTTCTTGCTCTTCTTCTTTTGTTCTCTCCTTCAGTAATTTTTCTTGAATGTTCTAATAATTATGTGGCCCTTTATTCATTTATTCATCACATGGATGAATTACATGGGCTTGGGTCCTTTGTTTTGGGCCATGGCCGGCCACCCCAATGGTTGGGCCTCCTTTATTCTTTGTTTTTTTAAATTTCCAAGCCCAATTACTTCATGACTAATTTGTGACTCATAAAAATTATTTTCCTAATTTCCAATTTTTCCCTTAGTCTTTCCTAATATTTCCACATCAAAAATTCTCATGAGCAACTTACATATTAACAAGATCAAAATATGGCCTTGTCTTTGACTTATCACAATTATCTCAAATTTTCTGAATGTGCAAAATACGGGGTATAACATATAGTATCACTTTTTTCATTTATGGAAAATAATGTTGCTAGCATGTGAATTGTTGGTGAGGTCCATGAATTTGAAAGAAGGAAATGTATTGTTGTTGTTTTTGTTGCATTTAGAAGGTTTCGGGTGGAATGGAGTTTGGTTGGATTGTTTTGAATATTGTGCGGATTGTTTGAAATGTTCTTGAATCTTGTTTAAATGACTTTGGATTAGTATTTGAGTATGCGAGTATTGGCGTTGGTTTGATTGTATGTAGTTGAAGTGAATGTAAACGGAATGTCGTTGAATCATGTTAAAGCGGGTTACTAATGTTAGAATGCATTTTAAATTGATTGTTGGTATTGTTGGAATGACTTTTGGTATGGTTGTTGATACATTTGGCGAAGTTGAATTATCGGGGTTGTTAATTTACAGGGGAAGTGCTGCCGAAATTTCTGTAAATAAAGTGTTGGTTGAGGATTGGACATCTAAGTATCTATAGCTAATGTTTGGTATATACTAATATTGTTGTAGATCTTGCGAAGCCAAAGACTTAAGTTGGACTAGCGTAGGAAGCGGGCAAGGTATGTAAGGCTTACCTTTCTTTCTTTTGGCATGATCCTTGTGAAACGAACAGACGATATGTATATGATTCCAAAGAAACTCCTATTCTTAGAGCCACTAGGATGGCTAATATTCTTGACTTCCATAAGCTATTTCATATGGTTTGATGCGTATCTATGATGTCCGAAGTTCTATTTGATATGTTCCCGAATGGCATTCGAGAGACAATTGATATGACTAATGTCTTGATTTTCAAATGATGGCACGTTTGATTATTCCGTTGAGTCTTTGATATATTTTGACACGTACATATGGTTCCAAAAGTTCTATATTGAATTGATCCATGGCGATATTCGAAAGGTACTTGATATTATTATTGTTTTGATTTTCCAAAAATAGTTCTGAAACGTTCATAGAAGGTTCTGTACTAAAACGTCCGTAACTTTTTCATACTAACTCGGATCGACTTGAAACGTGCTTATGACTCTCAAGTGTCAATTTATGTACGTATCCATCGAGTCTTAAAATTTATTTGATATGCATATTGTTTCTCACTACTCTGCTCGTGCATGTGTCATTACCTCTTTCACCGAGTCCCTGGCCAGTATGTATCGTGCGTATGGTTCACCGAGTCCCTTGCTTGAGGGCCGGGTTCCACATATATAAATTCCGGAGTATGATGTGTCCGGTTCCCGGGTACCGTGTATATGTGTCCGGTTCCCGGGTACAGTGTATATGTTATGGAGTATGATGTATCCGGTTTCTCGGGTCCCTTGCTAAAGAGCCGGGTACCGTGTATATGTTATGATGTGTTATGTGTTACGGAGATGTTACGGAGATATGCAATCTTCTGGAGTATGATGTGTTATGGCGCCAAAGACAGGAGTGGCGACCATGTTCCTGTGCCCTATGCATGACTTTGATATGCATCATTTGTGTTTCAAAAGTAAGCATTTTGGTATACTGATTTGTATTCATTTTCCATATTTCTTATTTCAGTCATGATCCTAGTTATTCTGTTCCATGCTTTACATGCTCCGTACATATTTCGTACTGACCCCCTCTTTCTTCGGGGGCTGCGTTTCATGCCCGCAGGTACAGACGTTCACGTGAGTGACCCGACAGCTTAGGCCATCTAATCTGCTGCTTTGGAGTGCTCCCTTGTTCTGGAGCCTACATTTTGGTATAGACTCTTCCGTTGTATATATGTATGTATATATTCAGGGGTACGGCGGGCCCTGTCCCGTCATATGATTCTGTTGTCCTTGTTAGAGGCCTGTAGACATGTATGTGGGTCATGGGTCGTTATGGTTCAGTAATGTCTGTGTGGCTTGCGTCTAAGAGGTTCCATTTTCTATGACAGCCTTAACGGCCTGTATGTATGTATATGTTTTGGGCGATATGTTTTACGACAGCCTTGCTGGCTTCTGTGTGATATATATTTGTTATATGTGACCGCTTAATACGGTATCTGATCTGTGTATCTGTATAAGTCAGTCTACGCCGAATCTAGATTTGCCATTTATATGCCGGTTCTGGTAAGTGGGTGTGTATGGGTGTCCAGCTCGGGCACTAGTCGCGGCCTACGGGGTGTGGTCGTGACAAAAGTGGTATCAGAGCAGTTCGTCCTCGGAATGTCTACAGGCCGTGTCTAGTAGAGTCTTGTTTATCGGTGTGTCGTGCTCCATATTTATAAATAGGAGGCTACAAGACATTTAGGATGTTACCCTTCCTTCTTATCTTAGATCGTACGATAGAGCTGTATTATTAGGATGATTCCCTCCTAACGAGTTGTTATGTTTTCTGCGATGCCTCCGAGAAAAGCGACAGCTGCCCAGAAGGGCTAGTCTGTAGCAGCTGGAGAAACTAGCCAGGCCCAGAGAGTTACCAGGGCCCGTGCTCAGCTTGTGCCTGAGGTTTTGCCCCCGTCAGCCGGTTCTGCTACACCGCCATTACCAGAGGGGATTGGAGCAGCAGCAGTTGCAGATCAAGGGGCGGTTCCACCGCTAGCTCTCGGGGTTCCAGTACCCGAGCCTCCAGCTCCACAGCTAGGGGCGGAGGATAGGGCCATGAGAGATGCGGTCCAGTTGCTGACTAGACTAGTAGCGGGGCAGGCTCGCAGACACAGATTGGGAGGTGATTATGCAGACAGACATGACAGCTTAAGGGTTAGTGAATTTTTGACTTGTAATCCCCCGGAGTTCTACGGGTAAAAGCCCGAGGAGGATCCACAGGACTTTATTCGACAGATGCAGCGTACGCTGAGATTAGTCAGGGCATCTGAGATCGAGTCTGTCGAGCTGGCCTCATATCGGTTGCGTGATGTAGCTGTTAATTGGTATGAGTCCTGGGAGCTTTCTAGGGGTGAGGATGCTCCCCCAGCGGTGTGGGCTGAGTTTACAGAGGCTTTTCTTGGCCACTTTTTGCCTCCCGAGGCGCGGCGAGCTAGGGTTGACAGATTTGTACAGTTGAGACAGAGGGTCCGAAACGTTCGGGAGTACAGCCTGGAGTTTCACTCTTTGGCTAGATATGCGCCCACTATCGTAGCTGATATGGCCGATCAAGTGCATCGATATGTGATGGGGTTGGATGATTATCTGATTGATAACTGCATGGCAATGGCCTCTCAGCCCGGAATGGATATCGCACGGGTACAGGCGTATGCCCAGGGTATGGAGGATCGACATAGAGGGCGTCAGCCCGACATAGACTATGATAGGGGCCAACCCAAGAGGGCTAGATCAGTTGGATATTCTGGGGAGTCTCGAGGCAGGCAGCCTCAGCAGCAGTATAGCAGATACCCTTCTCAGCCCGCACGAAGTACCCCCCCCCCCACACATTTTACGGGCAGGAGACTAGATAGGGCAGAGAGTTCAGGAGTAGGTCAGGGCTCCAGGGCTTCGGGCTCGCAGGTGGACAGAGGTTTCGGTCATACGAGGCCACCCATACCTCGGTGTTCTCATTGTAGGAGGCATCACCCTGGAGAGTGTTATCGTGCCACTGGTGCTTGCTTTTCTTGTGGCCATCAAGGCCATATTATGAGGGAGTGTCTGTATAGGGGTAGCCCAGGTGGTGCAGCTCCCCCTACTGGGTCAGTTGCTGGGTCATCTTCTTCTGTAGCTATGCGCCCTACGGGGCAGGGTATACCGGCACTAGCAGGCCGTGGTAGAGGCCGCGGCGGAGTTCCCAGTTCTAGCGGTCCTTCGAACCACATCTATGCCTTGGCTAGTCGACAGGACTAGGAGGCATCGCCAAACGTGGTTACAGGTATATTGTTATTCTACTCCCGAGATGTATATGCTTTGATAAATCCAGGCTCTATTTTATTATATATTTTCCCCCGGTTGTTAGTAGAATTGGGATAAAATCCGAATCGATAGAACCGTTCGAGGTAGCCATACATATAAATGAAAAGTTAATATTGAGGATTTAAAAAGGGCTAACACGGTAATTGTATAGTCAGAAAAGTAAAAGACCCTCTCTAGATCGAAGGGAGACACGTTACGAGAATTTTTTTGAAGTTGTTAAGATACTGACTTGCCCTAGATTACGTGATAAAGGTCGTGCGAGGAAGTGGATGCAATTATACCAGCATTAACGCACCGAAATTCATCAGAGTTTCGAGGTTAAGCGTGCTAGGGTGAGAGAAATTTTGGGATGGGTGACCCCTGGGAAATGTACTAAAATTTACACAAATGTAGATATAAGAGACAAATGGAAAAATTGGGGTAACCTAAAGGAAATTAGAAGGTGCGGAGTGGTTAGAAACCTTAAAGAGGTCGCATAGACTAAGGCGGACCAGCCCGGTGAAGAGGAAGAAAGGGCAATGCAGCTCTGGAATCAGAGTAAGTTTGAATAGTGTTTGAAAATATTCTGTAAGCGAAATGGTAATAAATATATGTCTATGCATATGATATCTCATTTATAACTGTATCGATCGATAGGTAAATTCCAGCAACCAGTGTTGCGATGTATGGAAGACACTAATTGAACGGAATTTAAGAAACAAAACGGAAGATATAGTACAGATATTATAAGGTAAACTGATACTGGATCTACCACTAGTTAAGGCTGGAAAGTCCTAATACAACGATATTCGGGAACTGAAAGAAAGCCAGTACGTGAAGGGTAAGGAGCTTCGAAGTATCAGAAATGTCAAAGGAAAGGAATATAGGGGAGTAAAGCCTTAAGAGAGTCGACGGGCAAAGCATGAGACTATTTGAGTAGAAATTCGAAGGACAGGTCTGTAAAAAGATTAAAGTGTGGTAGTATGGGACAAAAAGAGGAACAAACCCAAGGGAGGTTAAGGGTAAAGAATAGGAAAAGCATATGGAAGTACGAAGGGTACTTTAACAAGTTGACTATAGGAAACCGATTACTTATCAAAGGAAGGACCAAGATAATGAGTTGACGCAATCGACTAGAAAACCCATGATATGGAATAAGGACTCATGTAAAGATCGAGAGGTTCGATTATAAAGAAAACAGAATAAAGGATAAAAAACGGGTATGAAGGAAAGGACAACTTGGCCGAATCCTCTATTGTGGAAAGGAATAATTACAAAGGATGAATGCGTAGCCATATCGACATGGTTGCTTCGAACATAGAGGAGCTTCCTGGAGGGTGACTTAAGAATCGAACCGATTCGCGCATATAAAAGAATATCTTACGAACTTCAGAGCTGATGCTACAAACAACAAGAGAAGAAAGCTATTCCCTAAGAAAGATTAAGGATACTAACGGCTTGATCGAAGGAAAAGGAGAGTAGTTGGGAAGAAAGCGACTGGGAATGGTTACGCACCAAAAAGGTAATGGCATTGTTGGACACAAAAGACAGGGGTATGTCAAGATGAAAGAAGTAAGCGTCGAAAATGGATGCCCTTATAAGTATTCCGATTAAATACGAGAACGTAGTTAGCAAGGAGATAGGCATGACAGACCTCGTGACGAAGGAACGGTATGTGATGGCTATAAAAGAGACCCCCCCCCCCCCGAAGTGTTACGAGATCCCACAAGACCAGTTTAACATTCGAGGACGAATGTTCTAAAGGGGCGGAGGATGTTATATCCCGTACATTGCACATTCGGATATTTTAAGGTAATTGCGACAAGTTAAGGGCAAGGCTATATTTTGATCTTGTATAATACACAAGTTGTTTATAAAAATGTTTGATGTGGAAATATTAAGAAAGGCTAGGGGTAAAAAGGAAAATTCGCAAGAGGGCTCATGGAAATATCGAGGAAGGCTAAGGGCAAATTTGGAATTAGGAAAATAATTTTTCATGAATTGCACAAAAAAAAAAGAGTGGGCTTGAATTTATGGGCCAAGTGGCCGGCCAAATGAAGTGGGCAAAGGCCCACATGGGAGCCCAATATTAATAGATAAAAGATGATAAATATAGCACATTTCTCATTCTTCATCCTTAGAATTTTCAAGAAACTTGGAGAGGAAAATCATAAGAGGCTATTCGGCCAAGAAGCAAGAAAATTGAAGGCTTCAATTTTGATCCAAAAACTTATTTTCTTCTAGCATTCCTACTAATTTGAAGGTCCTCTTTAACGTGGGATAATTGTTAGAGCAAGTAGACCACCCTTTGTTGCAAGTTCATAACTCTAGCCAAGTGAGCAATTAAGGGAAAAAGGTAAGAATTAATCTTCTTTTATATATTATGGGTGGTTGTGTATGTTGTAGTACGTAGGAATGGGTGAAATTCATGAAAACATGGATGTATGTTGTGGCCGTGTAGACGTGTGTTGTGTAGGAATGATGAATCAATTATTTTATCTAGTGTTTTGGTTGTTGTTGTTGTGGATTCTATGTTGATAATGAAAGTTTGATGATTCTAGTTGAAGTTGTAAGTGTTGGAGAGTTGATTAGAAGCTAATGTGACTATAGTATCAATTTTTGCATTTATGGAAAATAATGTTGCTAGCATGTGAATTGTTGGTGAGGTCCATGAATTTGAAAGAAGGAAATGTATTGTTGTTGTTTTTGTTGCATTTAGAAGGTTTCGGGTGGAATGGAGTTTGGTTGGATTGTTTTGAATATTGTGCGGATTGTTTGAAATGTTCTTGAATCTTGTTTAAATGACTTTGGATTAGTATTTGAGTATGCGAGTATTGGTGTTGGTTTGATTGTATGTAGTTGAAGTGAATGTAAACGGAATGCCGTTGAATCATGTTAAAGTGGGTTACTAATGTTAGAATGCGTTTTAAATTGATTGTTGCTATTGTTGGATTGACTGTTGGTATGGTTGTTGATACATTTGACCGAGTTGAATTCTCGGGGTTGTTGAATTTACACAGGAAGTGCTGCCGAAATTTCTGTAAATAAAGTGTTGGTTGAGGATTGGACTTCTAAGTATCTATAGCTAATGTTTGGTATATACTAATATTGTTGTAGATCTTGCGAAGCCAAAGACTTAAGTTGGACTAGCGTAGGAAGCGGGCAAGGTATGTAAGGCTTACCTTTCTTTCTTTTGGCATGATCCTTGTGAAACGAACAGACGATATGTATATGATTCCAAAGAAACTCCTATTCTTAGAGCCACTAGGATGGCTAATATTCTTGACTTCCATAAGCTATTTCATATGGTTTGATGCGTATCTATGATGTCCGAAGTTCTATTTGATATGTTCCCGAATGGCATTCGAGAGACAATTGATATGACTAATGTCTTGATTTTCAAATGATGGCACGTTTGATTATTCCGTTGAGTCTTTGATATATTTTGACACGTACATATGGTTCCAAAAGTTCTATATTGAATTGATCCATGGCGATATTCGAAAGGTACTTGATATTATTATTGTTTTGATTTTCCAAAAATAGTTCTGAAACGTTCATAGAAGGTTCTGTACTAAAACGTCCGTAACTTTTTCATACTAACTCGGATCGACTTGAAACGTGCTTATGACTCTCAAGTGTCAATTTATGTACGTATCCATCGAGTCTTAAAATTTATTTGATATGCATATTGTTTCTCACTACTCTGCTCGTGCATGTGTCATTACCTCTTTCACCGAGTCCCTGGCCAGTATGTATCGTGCGTATGGTTCACCGAGTCCCTTGCTTGAGGGCCGGGTTCCACATATATAAATTCCGGAGTATGATGTGTCCGGTTCCCGGGTACCGTGTATATGTGTCCGGTTCCCGGGTACAGTGTATATGTTATGGAGTATGATGTATCCGGTTTCTCGGGTCCCTTGCTAAAGAGCCGGGTACCGTGTATATGTTATGATGTGTTATGTGTTACGGAGATATGAAATCTTCTAGAGTATGATGTGTTATGGCGCCAAAGACAGGAGTGGCGACCATGTTCCTGTGCCCTATGCATGACTTTGATATGCATCATTTGTGTTTCAGAAGTAAGCATTTTGATATACTGATTTGTATTCATTTTCCATATTCCTTATTTCAGTCATGATCCTAGTTATTGTGTTCCATGCTTTACATGCTCAGTACATATTTCGTACTGACCCCCTCTTTCTTCGGGGGCTGCGTTTCATGCCCGCAGGTACAGACGTTCACGTGAGTGACCCGATAGCTTAGGCCATCTAATCTGCTGCTTTGGAGTGCTCCCTTGTTCTGGAGCCTACATTTTGGTACAGACTCTTCCGTTGTATATATGTATGTATATATTCAGGGGTACGGCGGGCCCTGTCCCGTCATATGATTCTGTTGTCCTTGTTAGAGGCCTGTAGACATGTATGTGGGTCATGGGTCGTTATGGTTCAGTAATGTCTGTGTGGCTTGCGTCTAAGCGGTTCCATTTGCTATGACAGCCTTAACGGCCTGTATATATGTATATTTATGTATATGTATGTATATGTTTTGGGCGATATGTTTCACGACAGCCTTGCTAGCTTCTGTGTGACATATATTTGTTATATGTGACCGCTTAAGACGGTATCTGATCTTTGTATTTGTATAAGTCAGTGTACGCCGAATCTGGATTTGCCATTTGTATGCCGGTTCCGGTAAGTGGGTGTGTATGGGTGTCCAGCTCGGGCACTAGTCGCGGCCTACGGGGTTAGGTCGTGACAAAAGAAAGAAACGCATTCATCAGCTGTAGACACTCATGGTCTATATAAGAAACAAACAACACACGTCGTGCCATAGCGGTGAGTCAAGGGATAGCCTTACGTACCTTAAATCCATTTTTGAATGACTACCACAAGTCAATCCTTCCATTAGAAATCTAACCTGTTAAATGGGACTAACATCAACACAACAACAGCCCAACCAAACAGTACAGCTATATCAACACTATCATCAAGCAATCAAGGAGTGACAAGCTCCCGAGGCTTTATACAATTGTGTACTCCACACCCAACCTCCTTTTAACAATAAACAAGCTCTACACTAGCTACGACACCCCCACCAATCTCCATACCACAAGAAAACAACCCATAACCTATTGATACAATTATTATGACTTGAACTCAGCTTCCAATCACCGTCCCATAAGTTCATAACAGATACTTACCTTAAACGCTCATACGAACTCGTAGAAGGTTGTAGATGACTAATTGCACCTTGAATGTTTTCTTCAAAGATTTCTGTTACTTTACTTCATCACAAAGAACTCTCAGATTACTCGAGAGGGATTAAATGGTGATTTGGAATTTTG
The DNA here is from genome assembly GCF_019175385.1 of Lycium barbarum. Lineage (NCBI taxonomy): Eukaryota > Viridiplantae > Streptophyta > Magnoliopsida > Solanales > Solanaceae > Lycium > Lycium barbarum. The sequence continues at coordinate 25,745,010 of NC_083348.1, forward strand.
TGGTTGTTGGAGGCTAAAATTTCTCATGTTACATATACAAACACATAAAAGAATCACAATTGCTGTGTTTCCTCTCCCAAAAAAATGATAGAGAAAGCTTCTCTTATCCTTATTTAGCACCGAATAGAGGCCCCCTAGTGCCATCAATTGCCACCTCTTAAGTATGACCCTCAATCTCATCTAGTAAGTACAATTTAATAATTTTATCTAACTCCACTACAAGTATCTTATGCACCTATTACAAGGCATGACCAGAAGGTGTCATGTGCCATTTTCCCAACATTTGACCAAGTAGTGACTTAGGAGCTTTCAAATTTTAATAATTTAAACTTGATCATCAATTGATTACCACTGACGTGTTCACTGTAATGAGCTTATTTCACCAGTTATACTCAGGTGATACCTACCTATATCTTATAAATTTAAATCACACAACTAACATCTCATAAAAACTATGATATCTAGAAAATATATTTTATCGCTGCTTTTCCAACCTACTATCAAAAGTACAAATTTTTGTACTATAAATTCTCAAAATTGGAACGATAATTGTTTTGTATGAGAAAATAATTTCTATTTTTATAACAAATAAAATCTCATGTATAAGTTTCTCATGCCATGTATATACTTTATGGCACATCCGAAAAATAGTAACAATAAGAACGAGCTAAAAGCATATTTATGAAATTCTTATAAAAATCTAACTTAAAAGAAAATACTTATCATATCGGTTCCAAGAAAATACTTATCATATTTATGAAATTCTTACATAACACTTGTGTCACGACCTATTTTGCCTAAGACGTGCAGGCACTGATCTTCTCACCTCGGTAAGCGAACCCTCAACCCAACAATGAATAAAGACATAAATAATGACATCAAGCAAAGGAATAGAATAAATACGTAAGTCTCACGATATATATATATATATGTAGTAGAATAGTACGGAAAAATAATACCCCAAGGGTCTAGTCTGGATAATACAAGAGCATATAAAAAGGAATAATACAAGTCTGGGATAGTAAATACAAAAAGTGTATATGTGTTACACCTCGAAATTTCGGGTTGTTGTGCGGTGAATAGACTAACACAAGTTAAGGTGTATATGATGTCCTTACAAGAAAGAAGGGATGCTTAATGATTCTAATTAAGATTCCAAAGACATCTGAGGCAAGAGAAGAAGGCTCGTTGGAGAAAGTTAAGGTAGATAGTGTCTTACCCCGTGCACAAATGTACCAGCAGGTATTCCTGGTAATTTATAGGATTAAAAGTTGAACGGATCGAATCGACAAAATCTGCATTGATTCAGGAAATTTTGCAGACATCAGTCAGTGCCGACGGGCCGTCGACATGTCGACGGACCGTCACTGTGCACCTTCAACATGTTTCTGCAATCTGTAATTTGCAATCTGCAGGCACAAGTCAATAGACCGTCGACACGACGACGGATCGTTGACCTGCCCGTCGAACCGCCTCGATGGAACTTTCCAGTTCCAGCTATAAATAAGACGACTCTTGCTCTTATTTTTTAGTTTCAACTTTCTCTACAAGTCTTGAAGACTCTAGAATACCCTCTACATCATATTAACACAAATCCAATGTGAATCAAGGACTAATTACTAAGAATCAAGAGAATTAAGGGAAAAAGAGGCTCTCTAGGTTTGACAGGAGTCAAGAATTCTATTGGTATTGAAGTCAGAGCTTCTCTCAAGTAATGTATATTCATCCAAAGACAATTCCTACATAATCAAAGGTGAGTTTTACACTTATTTCACGTTATTGAAGGTATTGAGTGGTTGGAAGACTTGGATTACAGAAGAATGTAGAATATGAGCTCAAATATGGAAATAATGGTCTTTTAATTAGTAAATTAATTTGAGTCATGATTCTTAGTATAAGATGAGCATAATAGTGCAGCCGGAGAAAAGAAAGATAGTCCGTGAAGCTCGTCGACTAGCTAGCCTTGGAGTTCGGTTGATAGACTCGGGTGAGACAGGAGTTACCGTTCAGTATACAGCGATGTCATCTTTGGTGGAGGAGATACAGAAGCGCCAGCACGAGGATCCTGTTCTAATCCATTATCGGGATACAATGCCTCAGAAAGAAAAGACACCTTTCGTGATTACATGAGATGGAGTGCTAAGGTATCGGGGTAGATTATGCGTTCCTAATGTTGCAGGCCTCCATCAGCAGGTTATGGGGGAAGCCCATTATTCTCGCTATATTATCCATCTGGGCTCAACAAAGATGCATCATGATGTCAAGGAATTTTATTGGTGGGATGGTATGAAAAGATATGTAGCGGAGTTTGTCGCTCAGTGCCCAAATTGTCACCAAGTTAAAATAGAGCATCAGAAGCCTGGAGGTTTATTACAGGCTACGGAGATCCTGACCTGGAAATGGGAGGTAATTAATTTGGATTTCATTAAAGGTTTGCCCAGTACCCAGCGGAAGTACGATTCAATATGGGTCATAGTTGATAGGCTTACAAAGTTAGCTCATTTCTTACCTGTCAGAACTACCTATTCGGCTGAAGATTATGCAAGGTTCTACATTAAAGATATTGTACAACTTCAAGGTGTCCCTACAGCCATTATCTCAGATAGAGAGGCACAGTTCACGGCTAATTTCTAGAGATCTTTTCAAGATGGATTGGGGACTCAGGTGAGTCTTAGTACCGTTTTTCACCCGCAGACAGATGGACAAGTAGAGTGTACTATATATACACTTGAAATGTGTTGAGAGCTTGTGTACTTGATTTTCAAGGCAGTTGGGATGACCATTTGCCTCTTATTGAATTTGCCTATAGTAACAGCTATCATTCTAGTATCTAGATGGCTCCTTACGAGGCTTTGTATGGACGAAGATGTAGATCCCCTATAGGGTGGTTTGATGTTGGGGAAAATCAGTTAGTTGGTCCAGAATTGATACATCAAATAGTTGACAAAGTGAAAGTGATTCAAGAAAGATTGCTAGCGGCTCAGAGTCGACAAAAATCCTATGTAGATAATCGACGATGCAAGTTGGAATTTGAAGTAGGAAATTGGGTTTTCCTGAAGGTTTCACCTATGAAGGTAGTGATGAGATTTGGCAAGAAATCTAAGTTGAGCCCTCGGTACATCGGGCCATACAGGATTACTCGCGCAGTGGGTAAGGTGGCATATGAGTTAGAGCTACCTTCTGCGTTAGAGTCTGTGCGTCCGGTCTTTTATGTGTCGATACTTTTAAGTGCATTGGGGATCCTTCCAGAATTATACTTGTAGGGGATGTTAAAGTCACCGAGAAACTATCCTACGAAGACTCTCCTATTGCCATTCTAGATAGGCAAGTATGGAGACTCCGAACTAAGGATGTAGCTTCAGTTAAAGTTTTATGGAGAAATAATAACAGAGAGGAATTGATGCAGGAAGCGGAAGAAGACATGAAGCTCAAGTACCCACATCTATTTCCATCTCCAGAGGAGACTTACACAGAGACACCATTTTCCCCAGGTATGTAATGCTTTCTTTGATGCTTTCTTGGTCGTGTATGGCCATGGTTATTGTTGCTGTTGTTGTAGCCTTGTGAGGAGATGTATTTGGGTTGCTGTGACAGGATGGTAGTGCCATATTACAGGGGAAACTCTGGCGAAATGTTTGTACAATCCCCGAGAACCTAACATTCGAGGACGAATGTTCCTAAGGGGGGAGAATGTTACACCTCGAACATTTCGTGTTGTTGTGCGGTGAATAAACTAACGCAAGTTTATGGTGAACATGAAGCCCATATGATCCCAAGAAGGGCATTTGGTGGTTTAAAGGTGTATACTACAAGGTTTTTGGAGTATTACAAATCGGAGGGATTAAGTTCGTCGAAGGAAGTGAAGTATAAGTTGTGTTTGGGAAGGTTTAGCAATTATCGAGTTGATGATTACTTAAATATTTTGAGGAAGAGCTATAGGGCTCCTTAGATGGTTAATGAAGTGTTATATAAGTGCCTAGAAGGTTCCACAAGGATTGGAGGTCAAACGAATAGTTGAGAGAAGTTTCGAAAAACTATGGGTTAGACGACCACTTATACAGACCGTATAAGTTATACGGCCCGTATAAATGGTCCCTATAACCATGGCAGCGAAGGGTGTTTCCATTGTGAGATTATACGGTCCATTTATACGGACCGTATAATGGTTCGTATAATTGGGTCGTGCCAGCTTTCAAAATTTTATATATGGACGACCCTAGTTCATTTAATTCATTTCCAACATTTCCCCGAGTCTTAAAATCCGTAGAGCCCTCTTTGTAACTTATTCTCCACAAACCCAAGGGAGATTAGAGATTAAATAGCAAGAATCAAAGGATCCAAGTGTTGGAAGGTTCAATAGGGTTTGTAGAACTCAAGATTTTCTTTGGTATTGAAGCTAGGGTTTTTATACAAGTTGGTAACTTGATCCAAAGCTCATTTCTATGATATAAAAGGTTAGTTTCCATGACTATTTTATGTTTTTAAGAATGTTTGGTTGTTGGATAACTTGGATGAGGGAAGATAGTAGAAGAGGAAGTTCAAATGTAGAATTCATTATATTTTGAGTAGCAACTCACCATGGGTTATCATTGTTATAATGTTATGATTATAATCTCGATATGAAGGGTAATAACGATGAAAAGAACATGTTATGTACGATTGTGTAAAGGGTTGACGTGAAGTTGTTGGTATAAGTTGAATGTGAGAATGAATTGTGAAACATAATGAAATGTGACTAATTGGTTATGATATTGTGGATGTTATTATAGTTGTTTGGGAGTTGTTTTTCAATATGATGGAAGTCAATAAAACAGTGGAAATGCTGCCCAATTTTCTCTAGCTCATGAATTATTCTAGTTTGGGCTTAAGAGTGTCTTTAAGACTTAACCTTAGTATGATCCTTTTTAATGTAGATCTTGTGAACGTGGAAGGAGAACGTTAAATGATTAAAGAGAAGTTAAGGTATGTTAAGGCTATTCCTACTTCATTTTGGCATGATCCTATGTTATGAGCCAACAAGCGATCAAATGAGCTTCCATATTACTCTACTCTTAGAAGCATTAGGAGTATGTCAGTATTTAATGTTCCTATACCCCGTATGATCATTCCTTCTGTTCACGGGTCTTGACATTTCTTATATTGATGATGTTAGCTCAAAAGATGTTCATCGGAGATCGCACGACCATGTGTCACTCCGAGAGTTTTATGTACTCAGTTTATGCATACATTGCATTCATATATTGATATGCATATTTACCCGTGACCAGGAGGCGTTATATATGCGTATATTATATGTACATGGGGCATGGGAAATGGATAGGCATTATATACGCATTACGGCCTGATCAACTGGTGCACCTTGATGAGGATATATGGATAGGGCCATACGTTCCTCGGCACTGTTATATGATATATGGATCGGGCCATACGTTCCTCGGCACTATTATATGATATGGATCGGGCTGAACGTTCCTCAGCACTATGACCTATATTTATATACATGAGCATGATTATCATTAGGAGTGTGCAGAATTTGCGCCCACAGAGGCATTGTCAGTTATACAAATACTTGTTCATACAAATCTATAGAGACTGTCAGTTTAGCTTTGAGTTCCAGATTTCGTTCATGATTCTCATGTTTATCCTTATATTGCTCTTATGCCTTACATACTCAGTACATTATCCGTACTGACTCCCCTATTGCTCGGGGGGCAGCGTTCATGCCCGCAAGTTCAGGTAGATAGACAGTGTCACGACCCAAACCGGAGGGCCGTGACTGACACCAAAGACCCTACTCAGTTGAGTGCCATACTACCATTCCATCTATGAGTCACAACTTTCTGTGAACCTTTAATCTATGAAATGACGATTCCATCAGGTACAAAAAAAACTTTTCAATAAAACTCTTTTGTCAAATCAGGGACTTCTCCCTTATCGTTAGTGCGAGAAAACCTTTAGTCACAAATAAAATTTTTACAAAGGAAACAAAGCATAAAGACACATCGACCTATATAGTCGCTTTACACAACTATCGACTCCTCGACGCCCTATCCACAGGACACTGTCTGCAAAGTCTCTAACATATACAAAATACCATAACATAAGTACTTTGACTCGGCAACACTCCGAACTGAGATAGAGCTCACAAATCCAGCTGATAGCTTGGGAACATCCTATAGCCAATGTCTTCTACTCATCTGTATACACCTGTGTAGCATGAAACGCAGCGCCCCCAGGTAAAGGGACGTCAGTACGAACAATGTACCGAGTATGTAAGGCAGAATTGAAACAATATATCTTGACTCGGACGATAAAAGAGTAATAAAATTCAACCTGTACCTGCGTGGCATGTACGTGCATATGAACTTTTAATGCAGCATAAGATATATATATATATATATATATATATATATATATATATATATATATATATATATATATATATATATATATATATAATTCATGCCTTCACCCTGCTCGCAGCCCCTTCGGGCATAATAGCATAATGGCCCCTTCGAGCATCATAATCACCGTATACCAGTTGATCAGGTGGTTTGTGTATAAAACGCCTTATCCCTTTTCCCTTCTCCATGAAATGATGTCGTGCATGTATGTAAATATGCAAATTCATGAAAATCTTTGAAAACCATCAAAAGACTCCCTTCGGAGAAAACTTTAACGCAAAACGGGAACTTCTTCCCATTTTCATTTGTCTCCTTCGAGACCCCAAAATTTAAATGTAAAATGCATAGGAAAGAGAAAATCTTTTGAATGTCCCCTTCGGGAATTAGACAACATTATGAAATTGCACAACTTATGGATGCCCCTTCGGGACATAAGAGGTCAAAGATACCAATACTCCTACACTGTCTAGGAATAGAGACTTTGGAGTTCGTTTATTTGTTGGGTTCGTTTAGATAATAAGGATCTTCATCACTACCAGAATCATTACCACTATCATGTATCACTTTGAATGATCCATAACATAAACTGAGGCCATATGTTATATAGCACGCTCAGACATAAGCTGAGGCCATAGCACACTCAGACATAAGCTGAGGCCATAGCACACTCAGACATAAGTTGAGGCCATATATTATATAGCATACTCAGTCACGTCATGAAATTATCTAGAACCTAAGGCTTGAAAATCTCTAAGATTGGAGTGATTGTAGGATGTTTCAGAAACTATAGACTTCTGGCATTTCTAGGAGTAAAAATAATATGGATGTCATGTATGGAATCAAAACATAGGAATCATGCCTTTGAAAGAAAGGGACGAGCCTTAACATACTTGGAAGCTCGCTTCGCGACTTTCCAATCTACCTCCTGTCTTGAAATCTACATATAAAACCATTCACCCTATTGTTAGGCTCACCTTCATACACTTGTCCTAAACATTTAAATTAAACCTCCTTAAAATCTGCCAAATTTTGGGCAGCATCTCCCCTGTTTATAGGCCCAGCCTGAATTCATAATTCAACAACCAACAACAACAACAACAACAACAACAACATCAATAATATCATTTCCCACATCAAAGTATTCCATAAAACATCCCACACGCTGTTTTCCAACTTCCATAACTAATCAATTCACTATACAACCATTTAACCGTTCTATCTTTATAAACAAGTCAATATCAACATAAATAGGAAGAGATCCATACCTTTCTCCCGTTAACATTATTGTATCTTCACTTTTCCACCCTAAGTTTAGGCCACAACACACCGCTATATGATTCTGCAACAATAACCATACGCTATCCGGACCGAAATTTGGAAATTATACCTGGTTTGGGTTAAACGTTAGCTTGGGGGGTTGGGGAGAAGTCTCCATATTTTTGGAGAGGTTTTTGGGGGTGTTTGGTGAAGAAAATGGGGGGGGGGGGGGGGGGGGGGTTGGCCCCTTTAAATAAAGCTGCAGAATCTGCCTGCACTGCCTCTAAAATCGTTCAGCGCGATCGCGGTGCCTTCTGGCGCGTTCGCGCAGGCTTAAATTTTCGGACTGCGCGTTCGTTCAGTAAAAAGGTCATAACTCTTGATCCCGATGTTGTGTGAGGTCCTACAACCTACGGTTGGAAATCTCGTTCAATTATCTACAACTTTCATTCTTGGTGTTTTTCCAAATTCCAAACTTATAATATCGTTTGGGCCCCTCCAAGTCAGATCATCCGAAAATGTTTCCTCAAATCGTCCTTTTGGAGGGCCTATGCCCATATTTGGCTTAGGAGTCCTTCTTAGGACTTTCTCAACTTTCCATGTACTACTCATATATCTCTTCATATGTCTTTTATTAAACCTCAGCATGTGGGCCCCGCTTAGCTTGAAGTAACGAGGGCTTCCATCGAGCAACGTACTACCTGATTTACACCATATGGTCTCCGAATGTCATATGTATACATATTCTTATACTCAGATCATATATTCTTCATCCCTGACCCGAGACTAAAATTTGCTCAGCGCGTTCGCGCCCCGTGGTGGCGTTTTCACGCTGTGTTGGCCCTTGGCCTTCTGCACGTTCGCGCCACTCCCTGGCGCGTTCGCGCAGACCATTTTCCTGGCCTGCCAGCTCGACTTGTAACGTCCATATCTCCTTTACCCCGATGTCCTATTGGGGAGCGGTGTATCGCGTTGGAAACTAGACTTCCCGAACTTCACTTTAGGCTTTGCTTTGTCTCAAAACTCGCCATATACTAAAAGACATTCTTACTCCAAGTTCGGGCAAAATTGCTCCTCATATTTTCTCCAAAGTCCGATAAACTTAATTTCCTTGATTCACTTGCCCGCCAATCTTTTCGGTACTTCTCATGCATGATCTTAAACCATTACAACCATAAAATAGGTACATATCACTTCAGTGTTCACAATTAAGCAGTTAACACCTACGGAACTCAACGTCCGAACTGCGAGGCGTTACATTCTTCCCCCCTTAAAAACATTCATCCTCTAATGTTGTAGCTACAAATCCACGGCGTTTTTACTGATATCTTGAAGTGATTGTCCTTCTCTTATACTTCGATCGCCTTATTTTTAACATAGGGTGGTCAACCTCTTCTCTCGTAATCATTTAGAATCTCCAATCGTGAGGTTCACACGCTTCTAATTTCCCTCAAAGTATTCTAGTTCCTCATCCTTCCTTTATGTCTAAACCTGTAGGTCTCCTTAGCACACTTCCCAGGAGGTCACCCATCCTATTACTACTCTGGGCCAAGCACGCTTAACCTCAAAATTCTGATGGGATTAGGTGCATTAGTGCTGGTATGATCACGTCCATCCTACTGCGTGGCCTTTATCACATGACCTAAAACAAGTTAAAGTCCTAAAGGATCCCAAGAAAAATTCCGATCATGCATCTCCTTCCGAATTGGAAAAATTCCTCATGTTACTGACCATGCAAATGTTGTTTTAGTCTTTGGAACTCCCTATTACTTCTCGATTTTCCCATTGTCGGGTGTCATAATTTCTCTAATACCTTAGTCAGTCCTTGTGCTCGTACTCAAGCTTACTTGCTTTCCCCCCTTAAAAACTTTACCTTATGGTGTTGTATCCCATTGCCATTCTCGATCGAAATTTCATCCCATAATAATCCTTTCGTCATCACTTTTGTTCTTTCACATACGAATCCTTTAAGTTCTCTACTTGTCATTACCCAAAATACTACTTTAAATCTCAAATATTGTCTATAATAATCCCTAGGGATACTCGAAACGATGATGTACCCAACTATCTGTCCAGCCGGAATAGTACTTTTTATTCCAATAATTAACACCCAATGTCCACTTGTAGTGTCATCTTCATCTTATCATTCGATATCATCTGGTCCCATACCTTCCCATTAATCAATTCGTAACTATCAAAGACGTATAATCTTCGTGGTCTCCTAAATCTTTGGTCCTTGTCCTTCTTTGGTCCTTGTCCTTTAATAAGATTTTTTTTTTGTTGGAGGATTTTGGCAGAGTGCCCATTATTTACCACCTTCTTAGTTCTGGTTATAAGGACGTATAGATTGGTTCCGGAGTCCTCACATTCATCCTTGGTCACGCACAATCTTACTCTATCTCCTGTTGATTTATTCAAGCTTGATCCTATCGTCTGCTTTCCTGCTTTCATCCTGAACTTTTCCTCAATTATATATATCTGACCCTCAATGGGTATTCCTTTTTCCTTGTCCAAGTTTCTCGCTCCTTCTTGATGTCATAGCCGTCTTTTTCCTAACGCTCCTCCTTATATTGTTAGTCGAGTTACCGCTATCCGACTTGAATCCTCGAGAAAACCCAATCCTGATTCCCTCTGTGGTGCTTGCTACCTCAATATTGATATACAGCACAATCAACACTTTTTACATGTCGTAGCATCAATCATAAGGATATACATAATACTCGATGTAGTCACTCGTGACTTATCTTTCTATCTCTTTTCAACACCCCTTTTTTGTTTTTGCGAGATATCCCGTTATCATTTGATTTTGTCTTGAATCTGTAGCTTTAATACATCTCCCCTCTTTTGACCGACTAGCAAGACTCATACCTCACAATCGCTTCGAATTTCTAATTGCAAAGCTCATATGCTCCTAATTTACCATCGGGCTATTCTGGTTTCTCATATTCCCTTTTTCATATGTCTAAATCTGTAGGTCTTCCTAGCATACCTTTCTACATCCTAACTGTGAATCCAGGCAATATATCTTTCCTTAGAAACCTTCACTCGTACTCGTACTTGTACCCTGTCTCCTTGTCTAAAAGAATCAACCGCACATCCTTTACCTTCGTGCAGCAATTGAATCAATCCTTGCGATATTTTACCTTCACTTATACACCTATTCTCTTCTCTCTTTACACATAAATCGACATTGTACCTAATTTCTCTATCATCAAATAACCTTCACAATACCCATCTGAAAAAAAATCTCGAGGTAAAGTCTTCTTATAAGGGTTAGCTAAAAATATAAAAATATGCCACATGTTCCTAAGGTCGGTACAATCTCTACTTCCTTCATCGGCCAAGCAACATCACATTTAGAAGTTGTATAAGCAATCCAGAAAACAATCATAAATGCAAACCAACTTACTTCTTACGTCACGACTCGAAATATACCTGAACCATCATCTTTTTGTACTTTCCTAGTCACTTCATCTTCCATTCATTAGCTATACATTTCAATCATTCTTGCGACATTCTTACCATATCTGACTTATAATCCTTTTAACCAATACTTACCTCTATGCTGATTTCTTCAACTTTTATTGTCCCTATAATCCCAATATCACCATTCACTTCCTTTGCCAGTACCATTCTTCTGCTGAAATCAAGGGTTAGTGCAAGGAATTGCATTTCCTATGACTTGGCTCTCATCGCACGATCTAAAATATGAAAGAAGGGTAACCATCCTAAATGCCCTGTAGCCTTCTGTTTATAAATGTGCCGCACAACACACCATAAACAAGACTCTACTGGACACGACTTTGCAGACAACCCCTAGGACGAACTGCTCTGATACCACTTCTGTCACGACCCAAACCGGAGGGCCGCGACTGACACCCAAGACCCTACTCGGCTGAGTGCCATACTACCATTCCATCCATGAGTCACAACTTTCTGTGAACCTTTAATCTACGAAATGACGCTTCCGTCAGGTACAAAAAAAAACTTTTCAATAAAACTCTTTTGTCAAATCAGGGACTTCTCCCTTATCGTTAATGCGAGAAAACCTTTAGTCACAAATAAATTTTTTACAAAGGAAACAAAACATAAAGAAACATCAACCTATATAGTCGCTTTAGACAACTGTAGACTCCTCGATGCCCTATCCACAGGACACTGTCTGCAATGTCTCTAACATATACAAAATACCATAACATAAGTACTTTGACTCGGCAACACTCCGAACTGAGATGGAGTTCACCAATCCAGCTGATAGCCTGGGAACATCCTATAGTCAATGTCTTCTACTCATCTGTATACACCTGCGTGGCATGAAACGCAGCGCCCCCATGCAAAGGGACGTCAGTACGAACAATGTACCGAGTATGTAAGCCAGAATTGAAACAATATATCTTGACTCGACAATAGTTGGTGCGCTCCATTTGATCCGGAGCTGCAGTCTATTTTGGGTATGCCATTCTTTTTGATATGTATATGCACATGGGTATGACGGGGCCCTGTCCAGTCCTTTCTATATTTTTCTATTCCACTAAAGGTCTGTAGACAGATGTATGTGTATGTCAGATGATGTAGCCTTGTCGGCTCCTATTCTTTTGTGTACAGTATATATGGCGGCCTAGTCGGCTTGCACTGTTCCTTTAGCTTGTATGTAAATGTACAAAGTTCATTATGTCATCCTTTTTATGACATCTGTCTAAGTCAATTATGGGCCCTTGATGTTCAGTATAGTTCAGATATGAGTACAGGGGTATTTGGTCACTAGAAGTCAGACACTCGTGTCACAAATCATCGGGCTGGGTCGTGACATCAAAAGCCATTCTTATCAAATTTCAATTTTAAAGAGTGTAGTGTCAAGCCACCTAAGGTTTCAAATTCTCAGAATGATTAAAGTTCTGCTTAAGTTCAAAATAATGGATCATGAAAATCGAAAGAATTTTAGTCAGGTACAAGCAACCCTTAAGGGCACTTTTCAAAGCTTAAGAGTGGCCCATTTTAAACCAAGTCTCACATGGGCAAATTACATAGAGTTACGCAGTTGACTCAAGTTTATACGGTGACAAGAGATTCGCTAATTGTACTACAGGTGGAAATCAAGCAATTCTAGGCCAGGAGGAAACATTAGAAACCAATTCATACAAGGTCATTCATAGTTCAATTCATTTGAGACCTAACTTGTCTTAATGAGTCAACTAGGTGAGCTATGATTACAATCAAGTGTCACTTTAAATTATTTTTCTACTTCAGAGTACCATCATCTACATTTTTAGCAATCCAGGGATTGTAAGTTAAGTGACAATGTTAGTCTTACTTTTTAAATGACTTAAACAGGTGAGGCAACTCATAGTAGCAAGATGTTCTCAAAGGTTCATTCACACACTCAGCAAAACACATACTCATTAAATAAGGATTTCCAGTTTACCAGGCAAGAATGAATCAGAGTCCACTTAACTAAGCAAACAAACTATGATATGCACAATGTGGCTATATAAGGATATAAACACATAGTAACTTGGTAAAAAAGAATGCATAGAAGTCACAGAATTAAGCAGCACCATTGCAGCTTCTCACAAGGACAGCAAGCAAGGAAAGTCCAATGGCCTGATCACATGCCACCCTTCCTATTTCTACTCATTTTAGCTTAGAGACCACTAAAATGGACTAAGATAGTAAAACAAACAGGTTTCTCTTCATTTTTTCCCTTAAAGTTATCCTAAAACTCTACTAGTTGACTAAACAGTAACAAGATGCCCTCATTCAATTTTAGACAGATTTCAACCTCGAACAAGCTTATAGAAATCAAATATCACAAACAGTAGCCAAAAACGCCCCTTTTCTTTCTATTTTTTACTATTTTAAGACATCACCTTTTCAATGAATATCATCCAACTAGTACTAAACAGGTTTCTTATTTTTTAAAGAGTAGCTTAAACAAACTTCAAATTCTATAAAACAGTAAACGTAGGACAAAATGTGCACTTATCTCATTGTTTAAACCATTTAAAACCTCAGACTACTCAGATAGCATTATAACACAACCAACATAGAATTTTAGGACATAAAGGAAACCAAACACAACTTTTAAAACCCAGATGACATTCAATGGAACACTGAACCATATTAAAAAGACAAGTATCATCCTTTATTTTTTAAACATCACATCTAGATTAGATTACCAAATAACTATAGAAATGACATCATAACAGCACAAAACAAGATATTTGGTCAAAAATCAACAACAGGAAAGCATTTTAGCAATACCTAACATACAAAGTATAGAAATGGCATATTTAAGCAATTAAGTGGAATAGTAAGGTTGGAATAGGTTGTTACCTTTCTTGGGGGCAACCAAAAGATCAAAGGAGGGATTAGGAATTACAAATCAAGCACCAACAAAATAGAAATCCTCTGAGATCCACCCCTTAATCAAAATACTTTAGTGTAGTTTATGTATTTTTTTTTTGTACCCAGTTGTATAGTATTTGTGTTGTAGTAGTAATATTGAGATAGGAATAGCTAGAAATCAGAAAGAACTCATAAACCCTAGCCCTAGTTTCTTAAACTTCAAAATTCTGATCCCTTCAAATGAACACAGTGAGGGGATAGGGTTTCCAAAATCAAAAACCCCCAAACCCCAAAAATGACATATTAGTCCTCAAAAATTCCATATTTTGCCCCAAAAACTCTTCTCTTTTCCTAATACTCAAATTTAAATCAGAAATAGTACCATCTACAATGGGTTTGTACCAATTCGTACTAGGCCAGTGAAAATTATGCAAAAATAGTACTGAGCCTCACACGTTGAGCAAACAGTACAAAATAGAGGTTTGATCGATGGTAAAATCGCCACCACACCATTTCATATCGAGGTGTGGTGGCACAAGTTGGCCAGAGCCTTTTGGCTAGCCCAAGGCATCCCACACCTCAGAAGTGGTGGGGAAATACCCATTTTTTATCAAAATTGGGATAGGATGGTGGAAACATGGCGGCACAGTGGTGGCGCCGCCCAATCGAAACCCTAGCCGCCACCCATTTCTCTCAAAGAGGAGAGATGAAAAATAATTTGGTTTAGAACAGGTGAGAGAAAATGAAACATAGAGGGGGGTAGAGTTTATTTTTTATAAAGTTTGCCCCCTTCTTTTAAATCATAAAGGCCCCCTGATGTTTTTAAAATAGTTTAAAATAGACCCCATATACACTTTTTATAACTTGGTACCAAATTTAAATTAAATATTAAATTTCGTAGAAAGTCGTATTTGTCTAGAAACCAACCGTAAACTTATTTTTTACAAAATCAAAATTTGGAATACACCATTTTAAAATACGAGCTTTAATATAAACCCAATATTAGCATAGTTCTGGGTAATATTTAAGGGTGTGAAAAAACCGGTCAAAAGTAAATCGTAATTCATATATCGTCTTAATTAGCAATTTTCCCGAGTTAGACAGAACGGGATGTGTGTTATTTATTTTTGACCTACATTTATGAAAATGAATAACTCGTAATTTCTTGTAATTGTCAATTTTCAAAGAATAATAATTAAACATCAATTTTGCAATTTTCTCGGAATTTTTAAATTTTTAATTTTTTAAGGGCATCCTTACCCTGTCTTGGACCCGGAAAATATGAAAATTAAAATATACGTTTTATGAGGTGAAAATTAGGTGTCAACAGTTCCTTACGAATGTGCATTGACTATAGGCAGTTGAACAAGGTGACAATAAAGAATAAATATCTGCTTCCGAGAATCGACGATTTATTTGACCAATTGTAGGGTGTTAAGTGGTTTTCAAAGATAGATTTGAGATCAGGATATCACCAGGTGAGAGTTAGAGAAGAAGACATTCCGAAGATGGCTTTCAGAACCAGATATAGTCATTATGAATTTCGGGTAATGTCGTTTGGATTGACTAATGCCCGGTAGTGTTCATGAATTTGATGAATAATGTGTTCAGGCATTTTCTAGTTCTATTCGTAATTGTGTTCATCGATGACGTTCTGGTGTATTCCCGATCAGAAGCAGAGCATGCAGATCATCTATGTACTATCCTTGGAATTCTTCGGACTCGAGAATTATATGCGAAGTTTTCAAAATGCAAGTTCTGGTTGAATTCTGTAAACTTTCTAGGCCATATTTTCTCAACCGATAGTATTCGAGTAGATACTCAGAAGATTGAGGCTGTGAAGACTTTGCCAAGGCCTACGACACCTACAGAGGTCCGTAGATTTCTGGAATTGGCAGGCTATTACAGAAGATTTGTAGAAGGATTTTCTTCTATCTCTACACCATTAACGAAGCTAACTCAGAAATCAGCAAAATTCCAATAGACCGATGCCTATGAGAGCAGTTCCAGGAATTGAAGGATAGATTGACTTCAGCCCCAGTCCTAAAACTTCAAGTAGGATCAGAAAGCTATGTTGTTTATTGGGATTCCTCCGGTGTTGGGTTTGGTTGTGTGTTTGTTACACCTCGGAAAAATTTTCCGTTGGTACGTAAGTGAACGAACTAGTGATAAGTATGAGTGCATGATGTCCATGAGCAAGAAACGACGTTTGATGACCTTAGGCGATATTTCGAAGGTATTCGATGTGAGATGAGAAAGTTGGCTAAATTAAGATGAGATATAAGGTGAGCAATGCATGTGCATGGACGTGGGTGATTAAAATGAGAAGTCTAAGAAATATGGAAAGTTGCAGAATTGCAACTGCCCAGTGGTCGTAAAGTGCTAGGACGGACCGTAAACTGGTATACGGTCTGTAAACTAGCAGGTCGTAAACAGCCATGCAAGGCTTCAACTTTCGGCCAGTCGAGAAATGGTAAAGTACGACCTGGAGGACGGACCGTAAAGTGATTTACGGCCCGTAAACCATGGTCGTAAATCACCATGCAAGCAGCCAAAGCTTCTGATTTTGGAAATGGTTAAAGACGATCGCGAGGGATGGTCCGTAAACTGCAATACTGGCCATAAACCATGATGGACGACCACTGTTCACCTCAGCACAGATTTTGCAGGTCTTTAAATAAAGGGACCAACACTTGTTTTATTTCATTACAACATTTCACCACTTTTCTCTAAAACCTCTCTCTACATTTATTATACAAGTTTTCAAGGATATTTGAGGATCAAAAACATAAAACAAGGTGAATCAAGAGTAAGAACATCATCAAAGATCATCTAGGTCAAGAAATCCAAATGGAGAAAAACTAGGGTTTTGCTCAAAGTGGAGTATTATTAACCAAAGCTTGTTCCTACAACTTCTAAGGTAAGATTCATGATTTTTACATGATGTTTAAGGTATTGAAGAGTTGAAATACATGGATTGTAGAAAATATGGTCAAGTAGGTCATGAATGATGAATAGTGACATTTTGAGGAATAGTTTGAATTGAATCATGAATGTTGTTGTATTGTGATATGAATGCATTATAAATTGTACAAAGATCATGAACTAGACACTTTAGACAAATGGACGAAGTTGAATGTTATGACCATGAATATGGGTGAATTAGAGGCAAATTAAGGAATCTAAATAATGTGGATAATGTGAATGACTAATGGTCATTGTTATGTTATTAATGAAGGTATAGACGCTAGCATTGGATGGAAGTGTGCAAGTGTAGAATAGTCCGACGAAAAGGTATGTAAGGCTAACCCTTCTTTCATAAGGCGTGGTTCCTTAGCCAAACTCTTAAAATCCTCTACATGAGTATGTTGTATTCAAATGATTGACACTCCGAGCTCATAAGCTCACGATCCTCGATATGTGCTACGACTGTACTACGCACCCCATATGACGAATAAGCATAAGATATAGATGTAGCGAAAATGATAATAATAATGATGCTAAAGGTGCCTACGGGCTATTATACTTACATGTGCCTATGAAGGGCTATAATGACACCCCGAGCTTATAACGCCGGGTAGGATATATGTATATGAATATGTATAAAGTATGTATACGATTACGAAACGCGCGCACACCTCTGCAGACGGTACGGATAACCCTGAAGCCTTGGTAGGGCCAGGTATGAGTAACATTGAGCCTTGGTTGGCCAAGTATGTATGAAACAACGATCCAATGAGGTCGGGTATGCTATGTAAATGCTATGCTTATGAAATGACTATGTATATAATATGAATATGAATGTGATAAGACTATGTATAAGAATACGAATAAGGACATGCATACGAATATGAGCACAAGTATGGTACGAGTACTATTATGGAATACGGATGATGACGTAGGTGTACAAATACGTATGAAAAATGAAAAGTCCTACGAAAGGCAGGTAAGTGCTATGACGATGATATTATTATCTCCCCCTCCTATGCTATTCCATATGTTGTTCATGATGCTTATTTATTGATGTTGCTCATTCTTTACATGCTCAGTACATTCTTCGTACTGACGTCCTTTTGTTTGTGGACGCTGCGTCATGCCCGCAGGTGCACAGGGAGACAGACTTGATCCATAGCTGCCTATTCGGAGATTACATAGAGAGCTCTATTTCCTTCGGAGCCATATCTTTGGGTACTCATTCTTTTGTGTATATAATTATGGGCATAGCGGGGTCCAGTCCCGCTAATGTGATATGTTATACTCTTAGAGGATCATAGACATGTGTGTGTGTGGGTAGATGTGTTTGGCCTTGTCGGCCTATGTTTTGTATATCATTTTGTCGGCCACGTTGGCCCATGTACATTGATGTGGCATAGATGCCTGTGATGATGTAAATGTGCAGTTATCCAAATGGGACTAGTTGACGAATGAATGGAAATGCATGTATAATTATGTGGCTCACCTAGATGTAAGCATAAGAGTAAGCTAAGAGGGTGCCCGGGTTGGCTAGCACCGGGTGCCCCTCGCGGCACCGAGTCGGGTCGTGACAAAAGTGGTATCAGAGCAGTTCAGTCCTAGGGTGTGTCTACGAGCCGTGTCTAGTAGAGTCTTGGTTATGGGTGTGTTGCGTGCCACACTTATAAACATGAAGCTGCGGACATTTTAGGAATAAATGACCTTCTTTCTTCATAAGAATCGTATGATAGAGCTATGATGTAGGAAATTCTTGCTCCTAAATCGTGTGTTGTGTATTTTAGAGATGCCTAAAAAGGGAAAGACTACGGCAGCCAAAAAGGGCAAGACGGTGGCAGAGAAGCGAGCTAAGAAATCACCGCCACCGGTAGTAGAGGAAAGTGAGTCCCAGGGTGCGGCTCAATCTCAGTCCTCCCAGACCGTGCCCATCTCTGAGAAGCGTGAGGGAGCCTCAGCCCAGTTCCATCACCTCCAGCTCCTTCACCAAATACTTCGGGACAAGATGTATAAGAGGCCATTTCCTTATTGACTCAATTAGTTGCGGCCCAGGCTCAGAGGCATAGTTCAGGGTATCGTGATAGGGCTGTTAGTGCAAGAGCCCGTGATTTCATTACTTTGAACCCTCTGGAATTCTTTAGGTCAAAACCGGAGGAGGATCCCCAGGACTTTATTGATGGTATGCTAAGGACGCTCCGGTTGATACATGCTTCGGAAACCGAGTCAGTGAAGTTAGCCTCATATAGATTGAGAGATGTCTCGATTCAGTGGTATACGGTATGGATGGCTTCACGAGGAGCAAATGCACCTCCCCCGGTATGGCAAGAATTTGTTGATGCTTTTCTCCGTCATTATATGCCCCCAGAAGTTCGGCGAGCTAGGGCTGATAAATTCTTAAATTCGAGGCAAGGCAGTATGAGTGCCTTAGAGTATAGCCTCCGTTTTAACTCCTTGGCCAGGTATGCTTCGGGCATGGTAGCAGATATGGGCGACAGGGTACACCGATTTGTAAAGGGCCTAGGGCCCCATCTGATGGACAAATGCTTGACTGCGTCCCTTCAGAACGGTATGGATATTGCACGTATTCAGGCACATGCTCAGAACTTAGAGGAAAGCCTACAGCAGCGGAGAAGTGAACGTGAACAGGATAGGGGACATAGCAAGAGGGCCAGATCTTCGGGCCCAATAAGTGAGTCCAGAGGCGGACACAGGCAACAGTTCCCTAGACATTCAGGCTATTCTATGACCAGTGCACCTCCACGATTTTCAGGCCAGAGCCTTGATAGATCTACTCATCCCGGGCCGAGTCAGAGTTATTCGGGGTCCCAGTTTAGAGGTGATTCAGGCCAATCAAGGCCACCTATACCACGATGTTGCCAGTGTGGGAAGTCGCATCGGGGTCAATGCCAATTGGGTTCAGATGATTGCTATTCATGTGGTCGACCAGGCCATATTATGCGTGATTGCCCCTCAGTACATGGTAAAGGTAGGACCCAACCATCAGGGTCGGTAGCCGGATCTTCGGCATCTGTACGCCCTACGGGGCCAGGTTCACATGCGCCAGTCAGCCATGGTAGAGGTAGAGGTAGAGCTCCCAGTACTAGCGGCCCTCAGCACCGTATTTATGCCTTGGCTGGACGCCAAGATCTAGAGTCTTCTCCTGACGTGGTCACAGGTATATTATCGGTATTCTCTCATGATGTATATTCTTTGATTGATCCGGGCGCCACGTTATCATATGTTACTCCTTATATTGCGGGTCAATTTATAGTCGAGCCGGAGTCGATCAAACCTTTTGAGGTGTCCACACCCGTGGGTGAATCGGTAATAGCTAGCCGAGTATATAGGGATTGTATAGTCACGATTTGTGACTGTCGTACCATGATTCATTTGCATGAGCTAGAAATGGTAGGTTTTGATGTTATTATGGGCATGGATTGGTTGGCTTCTTGTTATGCCAATGTTGATTGCCGAATGAAGATGGTTCGTTTCCAGTTTCCGGGAGAACCAGTCTTAGAATGGAAAGGGAATGCGGCATCACCAAAAGGTAGATTTATTTCCTATCTAAAGGCAAGGAAGATGATCACGAAAGGATGTATTTATCATCTAGTGAGAGTTCAAGATGTAGAAGCTGAATCGCCGACTCTTCAGTCAGTTCCCGTAGTGAACGAATTTCCGGATGTGTTTCCAGAAGAGCTTCCAGGACTTCCTCCCGAACGGGAGATTTATTTTACCATTGATGTGTTGCCAGGCACCAAACCTATATCTATTCCTCCATATAGAATGGCACCCGCATAATTGAAAGAGTTGAAGGAGCAATTGAAGGACTTGCTTGATAAAGGCTTCATTAGGCCTAGTTCATCCCCGTGGGGAGTGCCCGTATTGTTCGTCCGAAAGAAAGATGGCTGCCTGAGAATGTGCATTGATTATAGGCAATTGAATCAAGTAACGATTAAGAATAAATATCCTCTCCCAAGGATTGGTGACTTGTTTGATCAATTGCAAGACGCCAAATGGTTTTCAAAGATTGATTTGAGGTCCGGGTATCATCAAGTGAGCGTTAGGGAGAAACATATCCCTAAGACAGCCTTCAGAACGAGATATGGTCATTTTGAATTCCAAGCGATGTCATTTGGGCTAACTAATGTGCCAGCGGTATTTATGGATTTGATGAATAATGTGTTCAGGTCCTTTCTGGACTTATTTGTAATCATATTCATTGATGATATTTTGGTGTATTCCAGATCCGAAGTAGAACATGCGGATCATTTGCGTATTGTCCTTAGAGTTCTACGAAATCGAGAATTGTTTGCAAAGTTTTCCAAATGTGAGTTCTGGTTGAACGCAGCTGCATTTTTAGGGCATATTGTGGCAGCCGATGGTATTCGAGTCGATAGTCAAAAGATTGAGGCCGTGAAGACTTGGCCAAGACCCACAACTCCTACAGAGGTTCGTAGCTTTCTGGGCTAAGCAGGTTATTACAGGAGATTCATTGAAGGTTTTTCCTCTATTTCTGCACCACTCACAAAGTTGACACATAAATCATCCATGTTTCAATGGACAGATGCTTGTGAACGTAGTTTCCAAGAGTTAAAGGGTCGGTTGACTTCTGCCCCAGTTCTGACACTTCCAGAGGGATTGGAAGGATACGTTATGTATTACGACGCTTCAGGTGTTGGGCTAGGATGTGTGTTGATGCAACATGGCAAAGTGATTGCGTATGCTTCAAGGCAATTGCGGAAACATGAGCAGAATTATCCTACCCATGACTTAGAATTTGCCGCGGTGGTCCATGCATTAAAGATATGGAGACATTACTTATATGGTGTCCACGTGGATATTTACACAGATCATAACAGTCTTCAATACATCTTCAAGCAGAAAGAG
Organism: Lycium barbarum; assembly: GCF_019175385.1. Classification (NCBI taxonomy): domain Eukaryota; kingdom Viridiplantae; phylum Streptophyta; class Magnoliopsida; order Solanales; family Solanaceae; genus Lycium; species Lycium barbarum. Next base: position 25,766,870 of record NC_083348.1, read on the forward strand.
TTGAATTTGCGGCAACGACGATGGCTAGAGTTGCTAAAAGACTATGATGTTGAGATCCTGTACCACCCCGGAAAGGCAAATGTGGTGGCTGATGCTCTTAGCCATAGGTTGATGGGAAGTCTAAGTGATGTACGACCAGAAAAGAAAGAGATGGCCCGTGAGCTTTAACAGTTAGCTAGCCTAGGAGTCCGAGTAGTGGACTCAGGTAGCAGCAGAGCTACTATCCAGAATACAGCAGTCTCGTCGCTAGTAGCAGAAGTGAAAGAGCGACAATATGAGGATCCCATGCTAATGCAGTACAGAAATACACTCCCTCAGAAAAATGAGTCATCATTTGACATTTCAGGAGACGGAGTTCTCCGATGTAGAGGAAGATTATGTGTTCCCGATGTGACAAGTTTACGCCACCAGATTTTGAGAGAAGCTCATAGTTCCTGTGATTCTGTTCACCCCGGAGCGACGAAGATGTATCATGATCTTAAGTCTATATATTGGTGGAATGGTGTTATATCCTGCATTTTCGAACGTCGAATTATTTGTAAGCTGAGGTGGGGCCCACACATCAATATTTTTTTTGGGACATGTGAAAAGTTATATGAATCGTATATGTAAAGTTAAACACAACCCGTGAAGGGCCCTGGGGCCAAATCAAAGTGGAAGCCCTCCAAACGAATATTTTTAAGAAAACGTTTTCGGATGACCTGCCTTGGAGGGGCAAAAACGGCATTATAAGTTTAGAATTTGGGAAAATGGCCAGAGATAAAAGTTGTAGATAATTGAAATAGCTTTCCAACGGTAGGTCGTGGGCTCCCAGGCGACGTCGGTACAAGGAGATATGGACATTTTAAGGTGGAAAGGTCAAGCTGGGCAGTGAAATGGGCCCAACCCGATTCCAATCCAGGTCAGGCCCATTTCCTTATTATTTAAGGGAGTTTTCAGCCTCCTCCTCCACATTTCAGATCAGAAAAGATCCAGAAAATTCCATTAGAGAGAGAGAAAACTTCAAGGCTAAGAAGGTCATTTTGATCAAAATCCAAGCTCCGAATACCGAAGCTCATGAAGAGAAAAACGTTGTACGTTGCGTTGCCTTCAATTTGAGATAAATATTGGTCTTGGGGGATGAAATTTTCGTGGTGGATCTTCTGATAAGGTATTTATAAAATTCCTTTTATGTTATTAAAGTGTTTATTTAGAGTTTTAACGAATTAGAACGGAGAAAACAACATTATAAACTCGTTTGTTGTTTTGTTGAAATTTATGGGTGAGGGGCTGTTTTAATTGAAATTGATGGACTGATTTGAATTAATATTTTGGTTGTTTTAATCATGGATTATGTGAGGAGAGTGAAGGAACTTAATGGTTATTAAGTTGTTGTAGGAAAACATACAACTTTGTTATGGTTTATGTAAAAATGGAAATGAAAGTATCAAGAGGAAAATTATGATTATTGTGGATGAATTTGGAAGATGGAAATGTATAATGAACTTGTATGTTGAAGGTTAGGAAAAATTGGAAAAGTAGTGGCTTAATGGAAAGTTTGAATGTTCGCATACCTTATGAATATTGGGTGAAAATGGTATGGATGCTTCCGATGTATGTTGTAATGAATTTGGTGGGTGATGAATATCAAAATAACAAGTTTGGTTCGGAAATGTAAGTTTGAAACGAAAGATGTGTCGTTATGCCGAAACGATGGCTAGTGATGCCATAGTGTGTGTTTTAATGTCTGTTGTTGTTTTTGCTGTTGTTCTGGGTTGTTGTGTAGTGAATTGAGCCGAGCTAAGTCTCGGGGATGTCTTATATACAGAGGAAATGCTGCCGAAATTTTGGTAGGCAAACATGTGTTAAGTTGGATTATTGAAAAGTTTGAAACTAACAAATGGTAAACTTGACCATTTCTAGATTTTGGACGAGATTGGGATCGACGCCAAGCGAGCGTAAGGCGCTATCGATGTATGTGAAGCACTTCCCTTTGTTCCTAGGCATGTTCTGGATGTGATAGGCTCGGCCGCGAGCCTTAAGTACGACTCCGTTCTCCGGAATTCGAGACGGAAAACCGCTCCAATTCCTTCAATTCAACTGAAGCTATTTTCTTACAAATTGCCTTTAAAGTGAATTTTTGTACAAAACTTCCCTAAACGGAGTCGGAACACTTCCAAACGATTATGGATGACCTCATAAGGTCTATTAGCGATAATTTACATATGTTGCCTCGAGTTGGTCCGAGGCGGGCCCGCAAGGCCCGATATCTTCTGTAATACTTTAAATACTTCCGTTTTGTCCGATTTTCTCAGAAACCATCTGAACTATTATTTTGATCATGATACAACTATTTTTATGAAATTCTTACAAAATGATTTCTGAACATCTGAGAATCTGATTCTGATAATAATCTGTCGTGCCTTCCTAAATAGGATATAGGCGCGTACTATGCATACTATCCGTATACTCTGATTCTGAATTGCCGGTTGGCACCCTTTAGTCTGATTGAGTCCGTATGTGAGTCTGTATGTATGTGGTTTCCCATGGATCTGTTCGTGGCTGTCTCAATGCATTCCTTCACTGCGTCCCGGGCCAGGTTCTGTTATCGTGCATATTTCTCTGCATTGTTCACCGCGTCCCTCGGCTTACGGGCCGGGATATTTATGTGTGTATGATACTATGATCTGTGTATGGGGATGGCGGCCAGGATGGCATATGATCTGATCTGATTCTGTCTGTCCACCGCGTCCCGTACTAAGAGGGCCGGGTTCTGTTTACCGCGCGCCCAGACAGGGCCGGGATCTGTATGTCTGTATGCATGTGCCATCAGTATGTATATAAGCACATGTCTCTGTATGATTCTGTATGATTCAGTATGATTCTGCACTACTCTGCATGCATAATTCTGTCAGGTATACTTCTGTCTGTCCATCTGAACTACGACTAGGTCTGTATGTCCGTATGGATTCTGATTCTGTATGTCCGTATGGATTCCGATTCTGTATGTCCGTATGGATTCTGATTCTGTCTGTTTGGACCATGATTATGTCCGTCTGTCGGGACTATGACTCTGTCTGTCCGGCTTATGAGCCAGTCTAGTATATTTATGCGCTTCCGGTCCAGATCATAATTATGTTTGATATATTTCTGCTTTACATACTCGGTACATTTTTGTACTGACCCCCGGTTCTTCGGGGGCTGCGTTACATGCCCGCAGGTACAGGCGCACTCGGTGACACGCCGCCAGTCTAGGGCACAGGTTCTGCTATCTTGAAGAGCTCCTTTTGATTCGGAGCATGTACTTTGGTATATATATCTTTTGTTTTCCGTATGTTCTGTATGTATGGAAGTTCTGGGTACGGCGGGGCCCTATCCCGTCATATGATTCTGTATGTCTGTAGAGGCCTGTAGATAGATGTGTGGGTTACGGGTTTCGTCTGTATGTTAGCCTTATCGGCTTATCTGTAAATGTCTGCATGTTCAGGTATATATATATGTTTGCGCGCGTGCCGTATCTGTATCGGCCTACTTCTGTAATATCCGTTTGAAAAAAAAAATCTGTACGATACGAAATTCGGTCAGGTAGGTATGTACGGGTACCCAGCTAGGGTGCCAGTCGCGGCCCACGGGGTTGGGTCGTGACAAATGGGATGAAGAAAGATATAGCGGAATTCGTAGCTCAGTGTCCAAATTGCCAACGAGTGAAGATTGAACACCAAAAGCCGGGTGGGTTGTTGCAAGCTATAGAAATCCCAACTTGGAAGTGGGAAGTGGTTAACATGGACTTCATTTCAGGCTTACCCTGTTCTCGACGTAAGTATGATTCCATATGGGTGATTGTGGATAGACTCACCAAGTCAGCTCATTTCTTACCGGTCAGGACGACCTATGAGGCAGAATATTATGCGAAGCTTTATCGTAACGAGATAGTAAAACTCCATGGTGTCTCGGTATCTATTATCTCCGACAGAGGGACTCAATTTACAGCTAAGTTTTGGAGGTCTTTCCAAGAGGGTTTAGGGACCCGAGATAGCCTTAGCACGACATTTCATCCCCAGACCGATGGACAAGCTGAACGTACTATTCAGACTCTTGAGGATATGTTACGAGCATGTATGATAGATTTTGGAGGAAATTGGGATGATCATTTGCCACTCATTGAATTTGCTTACAATAATAGTTATCATTCCAACATTCAAATGGCACCATATGAAGCTTTATATGGGCGAAAGTGTAGATCCCCAATTGGGTGGTTTGAAACCGGAGAAATTAAATTGATAGGACCAGACTTGGTCCAGCAAGCGATAGAGAAAGTCAAGCTTATACAAGATCGGTTGCTAGCAGCCCAAAGTCGTCAGAAGACCTATGCGGATAATCGTCGAAGAGACTTGGAGTTCAAAGTGAAGGATTGGGTATTCTTGAAAGTGTCGCCAATGAAAGGCGTTATGAGATTTGGAAAAAAGAGGAAGCTTAGTCCCCGGTATATTGGACCATATGAGATTGTGCGCAAAATAGGCAAAGTGGCCTATGAGTTAGATCTACTTCCGGAATTGGAGTCAGTCCATCCAGTATTTCATGTCTCGATGCTTCGAAAATGTGTTGGAGATCCCACTAGGATCGTCCCAGTAAACGATGTGCAAGTGACAGAGAAATTGATTTATGGAGAGGTACCCATTTCCATATTAGACAGGCAAGTACGGAGGCTTAGAAACAAAGAGGTGGCCTCGGTTAAGGTTCTATGGAGAAGCAGTAAACGAGAGGGGATGACATGGGAAGCAGAAGAAAGTATGCGATCCAAATACCCACATTTATTTCAGCCCTTGGAAGAAGCCCAAGATGAGACGTCGAGATCATAAGGTATGTATATTTTCCTTTTATGCTTTTGGGTCATGTGTGGCCAAAATGTTATGTTGTTATGTTGTTGCCCTGTGTGGCATCGATATTATGGGTTGTTGTGGCAGGATGGTAGCGCCATATTATAAGGGAAACTCTGGCGAGATTTTTGTAGAATTCCCGAGCACTTTAACATTCGGGGACGAATGTTCTTAAGGGAGGAAGAATGTTACACCTCGAAAAAAGTTTCCGTTGGTACGTAAGTGAACGAACTAGTGATAAGTATGAGTGCATGATGTCCATGAGCAAGAAACGACGTTTGATGACCTTAGGCGATATTTCGAAGGTATCCATTGTGAGATGAGAAAGTTGGCTAAATTAAGATGAGATATAAGGTACGCAATGCATGTGCATGGACGTGGGTGATTAAAATGAGAAGTCTAAGAAATATGGAAAGTTGCAGAATTGCAACTGCCCAGTGGTCGTAAAGTGCTAGGATGGACCGTAAACTGGTATACGGTCCGTAAACTAGCAGGTCGTAAACTGCCATGCAAGGCTTCAACTTTCTGCCAGCCGAGAAATGGTAAAATACGACTTGGAGGACGGACCGTAAAGTGATTTACGGCCTGTAAACCATGGTCATAAATCACCATGGAAGCAGCCAAAGCTTCTGGTTCTGGAAATGGTTAAAGACGATTGCGAGGGACGGTCCGTAAACTGCAATACGGGCCGTAAACCATGATGGACGACCACTGTTCACCTCAGCACAGATTTTGCAAGTCATTAAATAAAGGGACCAACACTTGTTTTATTTCATTACAACATTTCACCACTTCTCTCTAAAACCTCTCTCTACATTTATTATACAAGCTTTCAAGGATATTTGAACATCATTTGAAACCTACCATTTCCTGTACCACCCCGGAAAGGCAAATGTGGTGGCTGATGCTCTTAGCCATAGGTTGATGGGAAGTCTAAGTGATGTACGACCAGAAAAGAAAGAGATGGCCCGTGAGCTTTAACAGTTAGCTAGCCTAGGAGTCCGAGTAGTGGACTCAGGTAGCAGCGGAGCTACTATCCAGAATACAGCAGTCTCGTCGCTAGTAGTAGAAGTGAAAGAGCGACAATATGAGGATCCCATGCTAATGCAGTACAGAAATACACTCCCTCAGAAAAATGAGTCATCATTTGACATTTCAGGAGACGGAGTTCTCCAATGTAGAGAAAGATTATGTGTTCCCGATGTGACAAGTTTACGCCACCAGATTTTGAGAGAAGCTCATAGTTCCTGTTATTCTGTTCACCCCGGAGCGACGAAGATGTATCATGATCTTAAGTCTATATATTGGTGGAATGGGATGAAGAAAGATATAGCGGAATTCGTAGCTCAGTGTCCAAATTGCCAACGAGTGAAGATTGAACACCAAAAGCCGGGTGGGTTGTTGCTAGCTATAGAAATCCCAACTTGGAAGTGGGAAGTGGTTAACATGGACTTCATTTCAGGATTACCCTGTTCTCGACGTAAGTATGATTCCATAGGGGTGATTGTGGATAGACTCACCAAGTCAGCTCATTTCTTACCGGTCAGGACGACCTATGAGGCAGAATATTATGCGAAGCTTTATCTTAACGAGATAGTAAAACTCCATGGTGTCCCGGTATCTATTATCTCCGACAGAGGGACTCAATTTACAGCTAAGTTTTGGAGGTATTTCCAAGAGGGTTTAGGGACCCGAGATAGCCTTAGCACGACATTTCATCCCCAGACCGATGGACAAGCTGAACGTACTATTCAGACTCTTGAGGATATGTTACGAGCATGTATGATAGATTTTGGAGGAAATTGGGATGATCATTTGCCACTCATTGAATTTGCTTACAATAATAGTTATCATTCCAACATTCAAATGGCACCATATGAAGCTTTATATGGGCGAAAGTGTAGATCCCCAATTGGGTTGTTTGAAACCAGAGAGACTAAATTGATAGGACCAGACTTGGTCCAGCAAGCTATAGATAAAGTCAAGCTTATACAAGATCGGTTGCAAGCAGCCCAAAGTCATCAGAAGTCCTATGCGGATAATCGTCGAAGAGACTTGGAGTTCAAAGTGAAGGATTGGGTATTCTTGAAAGTGACGCCAATGAAAGGCGTTATGAGATTTGGAAAAAAGGGGAAATGAGATGAGAAAGTTGGCTAAATTAAGATGAGATATAAGGTGAGCAATGCATGTGCATAGACGTGGGTGATTAAAATGAGAAGTCTAAGAAATATGAAAAGTTGCAGAATTGCAACTGCCCAGTGGTCGTAAAGTGCTAGGACGGACCGTAAACCGGTATACGGTCCGTAAACTAGTAGGTCGTAAACTGCCATGCAAGGCTTCAACTTTCTGCCAGCCGAGAAATGGTAAAATACGACCTGGAGGACGGACCGTAAAGTGATTTATGGCCCGTAAACCATGGTCGTAAATCACCATGCAAGCAGCCAAAGCTTCTGGTTCTGGAAATGGTTAAAGACGATCGCGAGGGACGGTCCGTAAACTGCAATACGGGCCGTAAACCATGATGGACGACAACTGTTCACCTCAGCACAAATTTTGCAAGTCATTAAATAAAGGGACCAACACTTGTTTTATTTCATTACAACATTTCACCACTTATCTCTAAAACCTCTCTCTATATTTATTATACACGTTTTCAAGGATATTTGAGGATCAACAACATAAAACAAGGTGAATCAAGAGTAATAACATCATCAAAGATCATCTAGGTTAAGAAATCCAAATGGAGAAAAACTAGGGTTTTGCTCAAAGTGGAGTATTATTAACCAAAGCTTGTTCCTACAACTTCTAAGGTAAGATTCATGATTTTTACATGATGTTTAAGGCATTGAAGAGTTGAAATACATGGATTGTAGAAAATATGGTCAAGTAGGTCATGAATGATGAATAGTGACATTTTGAGGAATAGTTTGAATTGAATCATGAATGTTGTTGTGTTGTGATATGAATGCATTATAAATGGTACTAAGATCATGAACTAGACACTTTAGACGAATGGACGAAGTTGGATGTTATGACCATGAATATGGGTGAATTAGAGGCAAATTAAGGAATCTAAATAATGTGAATGACTAATGACCATTGTTATGATATTAATGAAGGTATAGACGCTAGCAATGGAAGGAAGCGTGCAAGTGTAGAATAGTCCGACGTGGTTCCTTGGCCAAACTCTTAAAATCCTCTACATGAGTATGTTGTATTCAAATTATTGACACTCCGAGCTCATAAGCTCACGATCCTCGATATGTGCTACGATTGTACTACGCACCCCATATGACAAATAAGCATAATATATAGATGTAGGGAAAATGATAATAATAATGATGCTAAAGGTGCCTACGGGCTATTATACTTACATGTGCCTATGAAGGGCTATAATGACACCCCGAGCTTATAACGCCGGGTAGGATACATGTAGATGAATATGTATAAAGTATGTATACGATTACGAAACGCGCGCACACCTCTGCAGACGGTACGGATAACCCTGAGGCCTTGGTAGGGCCAGGTATGAGTAACCTTGAACCTTGGTTGGCCAAGTATGTATGAAACATCGATCCTATGAGGTCGGGTATGCTATGTAAATGCTATGTATATGAACTGACTATGTATATAATATGAATATGAATGTGCTAAGACTATGTATAAGAATACGAATAAGGACATGTATACGAATATAAGCACAAGTATGGTACGATTACTATTATGGAATACGGATGATGACGTAGGTGTACAAATACGTATGAAAAATGGAAAGTCCTACGAAAGGCAGGTAAGTGCTATGACGATGATATTATTGTCTCCCCCTACTATGCTATTCCATATGTTGTTCATGATGCTTATTTATTGATGTTGCTCATGCTTTAATTGCTCAGTACATTCTTCATACTGACGTCCTTTTGTTTGTGGACGCTGCGTCATGCCCGCAGGTGCACAGAGAGACAGACTTGATCCATAGCTGCCTATTCGGAGATTACATAGAGTGCTCCATTTCCTTCGGAGCCATATCTTTGGGTACTCATTCTTTTGTGTATATAATTATGGGCATAGCGGGGCCCTGTCCCGCTAATGTGATATATTATACTCTTAGAGGCTTGTAGACATGTGTGTGTGTGGGTAGATGTGTTTGGCCTTGTCGGCCTATGTTTTGTATATCATTTGTTGGCCACGTCGGCCCATGTACATTGATGTGGCATAGATGCCTATGATGATATAAATGTGTTGTTGTCCAAATAGGACTAGTTGACGAATGAATGGAAATGCATGTATAATTATGTGGCTCACATAGATGTAAGCATAAGAGTAAGCTAAGAGGGTGCCCGGGTGCCCGGGTGGGCTAGCACCGGGTGCCCCTCGCGGCCCCGAGTCGGGTCGTGACAAAAGTGGTATCAGAGCAGTTCAGTCCTAGGGTGTGTCTACGAGCCGTGTCAAGTAGAGTCTTAGTTATGGGTGTGTTGCGCGCTACACATATAAACAAGAAGTTGCGGACATTTTAGGAATAAATGACCTTCTTTCTTCATAAAAATCGTGCGATAGAGCTATGATGTAGGAAATTCTTGATCCTAAATCGTGTGTTGTGTATTTCAGAGATGCCTAAAAAGGGAAAGACTACAGCACCCCAAAAGGGCAAGATGGTGTCAGAGAAGCGGGCTACGAAAGCACCGCCACCGGTAGTAGAGGAAAGTGAGTCCCAGGGTGCAGCTCAATCTCAGTCCTCACAGACAGTGCCCGTCTCTGAGGAGCGTGAGGGAGCCTCAGCCCCAGCTCCAGCACCTCCAACTCCTCCACCAATTACTTCGGGCCATGATGTAAAAGAGGCCATTACCTTATTGACTCAATTGGTTGCGGCCCAGGCTCAGAGGCACAGTTCAGGGTATGGTGATAGGGTTGTTAGTGCAAGAGCTCGTGAATTCACTACTTTGAACCCTCCGAAATTCTTTGGGTCAAAACCGGAGGAGGATCCCCAGGACTTTATTGATGGTATGCTAAGGACGCTCCAGTTGATACATGCTTCGGACACCGAGTCAGTGGAGTTAGCGTCATATAGATTGAGAGATGTCTCGATTCAGTGGTATACGGTATGGATGGCTTCACGGGGAGCAAATGCACCTCCCCCGGTATGGCAAGAATTTGTTGATGCTTTTCTCCGTCATGATATGCCCCCAGAAGTTCGGCGAGCTAGGGCCGATAAATTCTTAAATTCAAGGCAAGGCAGTATGAGTGCCCTAGAGTATAGTCTCCGTTTTAACTCCTTGGCCAGGTATGCTTCAGGCATGGTAGCAGATATGGGCGACAGGGTACACCGATTTGTAAAGGGCCTAGGGCCCCATCTGATGGACAAATGCTTGACTGCGTCCCTTCAGAACGGTATGGATATTGTCGAGCCGGAGTCGATCAAACCTTTTGAGGTGTCCACACCCGTGGGTGAATCGGTAATAGCTAGCCGAGTATATAGGGATTGTATAGTCACGATTTGTGACCGTCGTACCATGATTGATTTGCATGAGCTAGAAATGGTAGATTTTAATGTTATTATGGGCATGGATTGGTTGGATTCTTGTTATGCCAATGTTGGTTGCCGAATGAAGATGGTTCGTTTCCAGTTTCCGGGAGAACCAGTCTTAGAATGGAAAGGGAATGCGGCATCACCAAAAGGTAGATTTATTTCCTATCTATAGGCAAGGAAGATTATCACGAAAGGATGTATTTATCATCTAGTGAGAGTTCAAGATGTAGAAGCTGAGTCGCCGACTCTTCAGTTAGTTCCCGTAGTGAGCGAATTTCCGGATGTGTTTCCGGAAGAGCTTCCAGGCCTTCCTCCCGAACGGGAGATTGATTTTACCATTGATGTGTTGCCAGGCACCACACCTATATCTATTCCTCCATATAGAATGGCACCCGCAGAATTGAAAGAGTTGAAGGAGCAATTGAAGGACTTGCTTGATAAAGGCTTCATTAGGCCTAGTTCATCACCGTGGGGAGTGCCCGTATTGTTCGTCCGAAAGAAAGATGGCTCCCAGAGAATGTGCATTGATTATAGGCAATTGAATAAAGTAACGATTAAGAAAAAATATCCTCTCCCAAGGATTGATGACTTGTTTGATCAATTGCAAGGCTCCAAATAGTTTTCAAAGATTGATTTGAGGTCCGGGTATCATCAAGTGAGAGTTAGGGAGAAAGATATCCCTAAGACAACCTTCAGAATGAGATATGGTCATTTTTAATTCCGGGTGATGGCATTTGGGCTAACTAGTGCGCCAGCGATTTTTATGGATTTGATGAATAATGTGTTCAGGTCCTTTCTGGACTTATTTGTAATCGTATTCATTGATGATATTTTGGTGTATTCCATATCCGAAGTAGAACATGCGGATCATTTGCGTATTGTCCTTGGAATTCTTCTAACTCGAGAATTGTTTGCAAAGTTTTCCAAATGTGAGTTCTAGTTGAACTCAGCGCCATTTTTAGAGAATATTGTGGCAGCCGATGGTATTCGAGTCGATAGTCAAAAGATTGAGGCCGTGAAGACTTGGCCAAGTCCCATAACTCCTACAGAGGTTCGTAGCTTTCAGGGCTTAGCAGGTTATTACAGGAGATTCGTTCAAGGTTTTTCCTCTATTTCTGCACCACTCACAAAGTTGACACAGAAATCAGCCAAGTTTCAATGGACAGATGCTTGTGAACGTAGTTTCCAAGAGTTAAAGGGTC